>NC_142702.1:9420702-9573529 GCF_029339155.1 Prunus mume
AGAAACCTCACTCACATCAGATAGAAACGAACTAAGTTCAAAATGATGGGAAATTCTCTCAAAAACTAGCTTAGCAAGGGTTGTTTTGCCTACCCCGCCCATCCCCCATATCCCTATAAAGCGAACGTCATTTTCTTCAGGAGCTAATTGCAAATGTAGTTGTTTAAGTGCAAAATCAATTCCGACTAAATTTTCTGGAGAACCTGACAACATGAATGTTGGATGCACTTTCCTCCACACACATTTGACAATATCTTTGATAAGCTCTGCTTCCGACCTATAAGGAAGAAATAAAATAACCATTAATCCATAAATACAACATCCAAGGCTGTTGCATTAAAGCAAGAACTAATCCAAGTAGGATTCTTGTTAAGACACAAGAAATTAGTTGTTCATGCATGCATTCTTACTTATAATTCTTTGAATCTAAGCCAGAGAGATTGGCAACTTTTCTTAAAGCAGCTCTCCACCGCTTCACCTTCTCTGCTTCTTCAGTAAACCTTTCTTCATGCTTAGTGAATGCTTCCGCAAATCTCCCCTTTTGGTTTTGTACATCGGAAGGATCCACGTCATAAAAGATTGGCAGAATTCTCTTGGTGTCTTCCATGCATTCAAGAATCTTTGAGAGCTCATCCAAGCACCAAGTGGAAGAAGCGTAATTTGGGGAGAGAACAATGATGGCAAGATGTGATTCTTCGATTGCCGTCAACAGCTCCGGAGAAATAGTTGCTCCTATTTCAAGGTCTTGGTCGTCCTTGAAAGTTTTAATTGTTTGCCGGTACCGCAGTTCGTTGTCTAAATGAGACATAAAACCCCTGCGAGTGTCTGCACCCCTGAAACTCTGAAAAACATCATGTTTCCATCGAGGAGGAGCCGATTCAGCCGAAAGAGATGCAGAGGCTCTTTGGGTGCTCAAGGCCATTGGAAAAGACGGTTCCTCAAAATCTGGCTTTGAACACACTCGGTAGAAACATAGAAGAAGAAGATGGTATAGTGTGATAAAATATGAGAAATTTGAGTGTATGAGAGAATGAGAGAATGAGTTTTCTGGTTTTCAACTTCTCCATTCACCTTAGCAGATTTATACAAGGAGGAACCGTATCCTCCAAGCCATTAATTACACAACTTTTCCTCCCAACCTAAGAAGGTCGGCCATAACTTGCAGCAGCAACCTCCACAAGTCCAACACACAAACGAATATTTCTTGTGTTCACACCTCCAAGTCCAACATTTATTGCTTTCACACGACCTAACAGCCTCCACAAGTCTGCAGCAGCCTCCACAAGTCAAGTATGACCCCGATGTCATTAAATGCTTTCACACCTCTAGCTAACATGGTGTTGAGGCCCAAAAAATCCAGGGTTTGGCCCAAATAAATTTCCGGCTCAGTGTTACATCTCATTAAGAAAAAACCTGGTTTGGAGAACGCGAAATTCGTCATGCACGCTTGCACGAGCCACGACCACGTGCCATGCCAATTTGCCAAATAAATATGCAATCTGTCACACTAAGAATTGAAATGAGCCTATAAAAGGCACTGACTCTACAAGCCCATACTAATTATCCCATCAAGCATCATATCCCTTTTCAAAGACGAAAAAATTCAAGCACGTCAATCGATATGCAATGCCAAGTGAAAAATCATTATTTTTACACCTAGCCACGCTACAAACTTAAGTGGGCTCAATCCATGCAAATGCTCGGGGCTTGCTGAGTGGGTTGTGGTATGGATGGTAACAAGCATTCATGAGGCCCATTGATGAGCCGAGAAATGGAAGTTTTGGGTTGCTTGAGAGCCCAAAAACTTGAGCCCATTTCTTGAGCCCAAATATGTGTGTAAGCATAAGGAGAGAAATAGGAAGCCCATTACTTTAGAAAATTGGCATATCACCCTAATAAAAATGGTCCGTCACTTTAGGAGGTTGGCCCATTCCTATAGTACACTAACCCATCACCTTAGGAAGGGCCAAATGGCCAATAAAATATTTGAAAGTCTCCAGCACATGGCTGGAGACAAAACAACAACAGAAGCCAAAAGCCACTCACGAAGGTGGACTGCTAGCAGTCTCCAGCACATGGCCAAGAAACAAACCCAAGGCAAACCACTTGAAGAACCAAAGGATATTAGCGTGCGCAGCACCCTTCAGACCAACGTTGCTCTTGCCATGAATAGGGGAGGAAAGAAAGAGATATGGTAACCAAAGATAGGAGATTGCCACTAGAACATCTGCAGGAAGGCTATAGAGCCTCCAAAAATCTTGTCTTTGAGTATTTGGACGGAGGAAAATTTCACAAAAGATGTTGAATCGAAGGAAGAGAAGAGAAATGAAGGAGAAGACTTAGCAAAATTGAAGAGAACCAACTAGGGTTTCTTGGGAAGGAGGAGCTTCCAGTGGCTATAAAAGGGGGTACCTCCTACCCATTAAACACAACCATACCCACTACTTCACCACTAGCTACAACATACATCCAGAGAGCAAGCATCATCTCTCATCCTTGAAACCCTGCAATTTCGAGCCCTATTTCTCCATCTCCTCCCATTTTCTCTTATGATATTCCAGAGCTTGACAAAACTTTCGTCAAGCTGCCGGAAATTACTCAACACAGCCATTGTTCTTCCCCCACCTCTCTCTCTTCAACGAACCCTCTTAAAATTCATTCTCCTCTACTTTGAAACCCCTGTTTCTCCTAGGAACTCACAACCCTCTCTCTCTCTTTAATGCTAAACTCATGACTGCTTTGCTTCCTCTCTCTCTTTAATGCTAAATTCATTCTCCTCTTTTTAAAATGTTTATTTTAGCACAAATTCATAAATACTTCGTCAAAAACACAATACAGATAATGAAAGTAGTGTAAGGGACATAGGAAAGGAAATAATGGAAGAGAGAGAGAAAGACAAAGAGAGATGGAAAACTACGTGTTCAATTGGAATCAAAGTCAATAAGAATGTATAACTATCATCACCATAGCACAAGCCATTAAGAGCATTTCCACCCATGGTGCCATGGCAAAGGGCAAGGGCAAGTAAGGGTAGGCACTATTCACATGAATAGTTGTGTTTCCACCCATTGTCAAGGGCAACCCAAGGGAAACCACTATTTAAATGGGATTAATTTTATGGGAGATTCACTATTATACCCAATATAGGAGCCCAAATTATAAAAATATCCTATATAAAATGGACTTTATAAACACACTCAAAGCCCATCTACATAACAAAAAGGCTTTTAACTTCTATTAAATTACAAAACTGTCATTGAAACGACCTGACCCAAATTCCACTTTGGAATCCGGGTTGAATCTCAAAATCGACACCTAGTGCCTGTGGGTCGTAAATGACCAAAATGCCCGGCGATAACACAAACTCTAGGGCCCTATCTCGTGGTGTGCTCGTAATCGTAGGCTGCCTACATACCCTTTCGAGGGATCAAGCCACACGTAGTTCTTTCCTCTGTTCGGACCTATAATGGTTTGTTTCTATTGTAAACCCCACTCTAGGGCTGACATTTCTGAGTATCCGGGACTCCGTTTTACGATCCGTCAAATACTATACGATCCTGGAATTACCTAGATCAACATACTTGAAAATAACTACGATCAAACGGTTCAAACATAGTGAACTCGGAAATCGCACAGTAGGCGAGATCCGTTTGGGGTTCAAACGATATCCGAATTAAGATCCGCGAAATCCTACGCGCTCGTGAGGACTAGGAGATCATTCTAGGACTGACTGTGGTCCCCATCTTACTGCCCACGCGCCGCCACACGCGGGCAGCGCGTGGTGCATAAAGTGACAACGCTTCGCCGGAAAATCTCAACATCTCGGCTCAAAACTCCTATCCTAGGTAAAACACCCTATTTGGAGCCACTTTTGTTCTTGGACCAACCCCAAAAAGTGGCCGAAAATGGCCGGAACAGTGACTCAAAACTGGCTGAAACCTAACTCGTAAATCGAGCTATTTACGCTAGAAATTTCTGAAATCCTACCCAACCAGCAGCTAGAGCATGAAAAATAGCTAGAAAAACATACCTCACTCGTCTGAAACGATGGCCGGAGGAGGGAGAACGAGCTCCACGAAATTCCATCAAAACTGTCCAAACCACCCTGTTTCGTGGCGGTTTCCGGCTACCACGACGGCAGATCGAGACTGAGATGGGCTGGGGTTGGAAGAGGGAAGTTTCGTGGTTCATTTGGCACTGGTATTGCCTGAATCGGGGGTCCGAGCTGAGAGGAATCAGCTCAGAAAGTCGGCTCCTCCTCTGCCCGAAACCCAGAAAAATCTGGGTTTATAAAACTGAACTTCGAAATATTTACGGTTATGCCACTGAACTTCTTTTGATCATAACTCATTCGTTACAATTCCGATTTGAGTCCACTACAAGTCTACGAACTCGTTTCGTCGCGCTCTACGCAACGGTACAACTAAAATCCCCAAATTCCTTCCCGATCAAAAAGTCAACTTTTAAACTAATAAAATATTCTAGGGGTATTTTAGTCTTTTTCTCAAATAAATTAATAGTTAAATATTAATTTTAGGTTTGGGTTGTTACAATCTTCCCCCCTTATAAAATTTCGTCCTCGAAATTTACTTTCCCTCTAACGGAGGGGGTAAGGGTACTAAGCCTACTACATTGCAGGGTTCTCAAGCTGTCCCTCTAATCTTGTACTCACTACTTGCATCTCAATAATCAGTATCTATAGGGTAATCAATAAAATCTGAGGGTCATACATTTATATCTGAATACCTGAGCTGGCTTAAGGAAATATAAAACTCAAAAGATCTGCTAATTTACTAAATTTCATTAGACTTAAAACTCACGCTCTTAACTGATAATCAACTAAAACCCCTTTTTCCTCCTCGAGTATCGACACTGCTAACGTTGGGCACAAAAGACTAATTTGCCCTTCTTAATCGTAATTAATCTGAAATGCAAGTGCGACTTCTACCAAAATTCGTCTCCTAAATCGAGCATTCCCAAAATATTCGGCTGTAAAACAAGGATATATATATATATATATATATATAACTCATCTGCCAGCATGCATTAAATCATATCCAAATAATCAAGCATCAGAATATTTTGGCCTCAGGCCACAACAATTCCAATAAATCAATCTGCTAATAAAATTCATCTCAACTTCATGATCAACAAAGATACTCTGGCAATTCAACATGCTAACTTGTGCATTCTTATTCATGCATGACTTATCAAATAATAATTCTACTGAAAAATACTGAATATATAACTCCTCATGTTCTGTAATTCTGGACTCGAGACATCCGTCAACCGATCCGCAATTCTAGCTCCCACGGTCTGGATAACTGTAAGATTCGTGGGGCAACATATTTAATACCATATCCAATAATAACAATTAAAATCATAGATAAATTAAAACAAACTGGATTAAGAGAAAATAGGCAAGCTCTGAATATCTTTATATCGACCTCACTTAAGATTTATAAATAAACATATATGTGTATATATATATATATGTTTGTAAAACAATTGTGATACTGAAGCAAATAGTGGTAACTGTATAAAATCCTTAATTTAGTTTAAAACATCTCAAAACTGAAATTCTCTCCACCTAGGCATACCCCATAATCGATCCACAATTCGATATCCATCAATTCACGATAGCTCAATTCCTGGCGGTCTCGAGGATACAAAATCAACCCGAGCCGCAATCGATATCCGTCAATTCCTGGCGTCTCGGTGACACAAAGTCAACCAAGCCGCCGGCGGGACTCGGGGACCGTAGTCACCTGATCATAAGCTGGCGTGTCTCGGAGACAACCTCTCAATCCGAGCCGCAACTCCGACACCACACGGTCAGGCGTCCCGAACTCGTGGGGCAAAATAATCGATCAGACATCGGCATCACACGGTTCAGGCGTCCCGAACTCGTGGAGCAAAATAACTGTCTCAAGGCAACTGGGGGTATCCTATGGTGGGTTTGAAAACCATAATATGTTATTTACATAAACTTTCAATAAACTGGTTTTCCACTGAACATAAAATATATCCATATATATATATATAGATACACACACACACCAAAATCTGATGAAAACCAAAAATTAAATTTCTTCCTTTTCAACTCCTGAATCTATGCATCAATTACTTAGCTAGTTGGTTAACCACCTTACTCTCTGCTGAGCATATCATTCCAATAAAAAATTTATACCCTTACAACACAATTAATCACATAAACAAATATAAAGGTGATGAATAAACCGATAATTAAATACTGATCTTGCTAAACCTCAGTTCTCAACATATAAGCATATAATAACGTGTATAACAATTTTTTTTCAACCTCAACAAATTTTTCAAATCCTTCTGGATATCTGTTTTCTCAGTCACACCAATGCAATAAAATAAAATAACATAATAAAATAACAATTGGAATAAAACAACCTAATAATTGTCCAGCAATTCTGAAAATACGGATGCAAAAGTAATGCAGTGTCTACAGGAAGTTAACCTAATGCTCGATACCAATTGAACGACGACCCAAATTCCACTTTGGAATTCGGGTTGAATCTGTCAAATCGCCACCTAGTGCCTGTGGGTCGTAAATGACCAAAATGCCTAGGCGATAACACAAACTCTAGGGCCTATCTCGTGGCTGCGCCTGTAATCAGGCTGCCTCGCACTTTCTCGAGGATCAAGCCACACGTAGTTCTTTCCTCCTTCCGGACCTATAAGCTGGTTTGTTTCTGTAAACCTCACTCTAGGACTGACATTTCTGGAGTATCCGGGACTCCGTTTTACGATCCGTCAAATACTATACGATCCTGGAATTACCTAGATCAACATACTTGAAAATAACTACGATCAAACGGTTCAAACATAGTGAACCCGGAAATCGCACAGTAGGCGAGATCCGTTCGGGGTTCAAACGATATCCGAATTAAGATCCGCGAAATCCTACGCGCTCGTGAGGACTAGGAGATCATTCTAGGACTGACTGTGGTCCCCATCTTACTGCCCACGCGCCGCCACACGCGCTGGCAGCGCGTGGTGCATAAAGCGATAACGCTTCGCCGGAAAATCTCAACATCTCGGCTCAAGACTCCTATCCTAGGTAAAACACCCTATTTGGAGCCACTTTTGTTCTTGGACCAACCCCAAAAAGTGGCCGGAAATGGCCGGAACAGTGACTCGAAAACCGGCTGAAACCTAACTCGTAAATCGAGCTATTTACGCTAGAAATTTCTGAAATCCTACCCAACCAGCAGCTAGAGCATGAAAAATAGCTAGAAAAACATACCTCACTCGTCTGAAACGATGGCCGGAGGAGGGAGAACGAGCTCCACGAAATTCCGTCAAAAACTGTCCAAACCACCCTGTTTCGTGGCGGTTTCCGGCTACCACGACGGCAGATCGAGACTGAGATGGGCTGGGGTTGGAAGAGGGAAGTTTCGTGGTTCATTTGGCACTGGTATTGCCTGAATCGGGGGTCCGAGCTGAGAGGAATCAGCTCAGAAAGTCGGCTCCTCCTCTGCCCGAAACCCAGAAAAATCTGGGTTTATAAAACTGAACTTCGAAATATTTACGGTTATGCCACTGAACTTCTTTTGATCGTAACTCCTTCGTTACAATTCCGATTTGAGTCCACTACAAGTCTACGAACTCGTTTCGTCGCGCTCTATGCAACGGTACAACTAAAATCCCCAAATTCCTTCCCGATCAAAAAGTCAACTTTTAAACTAATAAAATATTCTAGGGGTATTTTAGTCTTTTTCTCAAATAAATTAATAGTTAAATATTAATTTTAGGTTTGGGTTGTTACAATTGACTTCTTAAAACAAACTCAACCCCAAAACCTCATAAAAAAGCTCAAAACACTCAATAGGGCATCAAAGTAATTTGATAATCAAAATTAAATTCAATAGGCTAGCTATCATTTTTCGGATTTTTTTTGGGTTTGTTTATAGAAATTAAATGGTGTAGGGTTTATTTATAGTTTTAGTGCTAAGAATGGGTATATTACTAAATATCTCTAATTTTATTTCGTGACGGATCTTGTGGATTTTTCCGACATCCAACCAATGCCAGGCCAACTTACAAATTTTAAACATCCTCTTCTCAAAAAACAAAGGAAAAGAGGGCCGAGACTTCTACTGAAATTTCAGTAGAGTCTCCCCTAAAAAACGGACTTGGTCAAATTTTTTAACCGATCAAAAACACATTTTAAGACTCTCAAACTTCAGCATGCACATTCTACCCTCCAGGCACAGTCATAAGTAGTTCTAAAGACTCAATCCACAATCATTCATCAATCTAAAACAGGTTTTAGCATAGACACAACCACAAACATGTTTTAACCACATCCCTCTAGTAAAAACTGGAATATAAACAGACATTTAATCTCGCCTAAGTTTCAATCGAGCTTCAGGTCACCAACAAATTCAAAACCAAACTTACAAATCTAATAAATAGGATTTGATCCCAATGATCAAATTAAAGTCCAAAATTATAATTTATCTCGCAGCTGCACCTTGGTGAGACCCCAGGCTACCTACGTACCTTTACTGAGGGATCAAGTCACACATAGTTCTTCGATCAATAATCCAAACCAGATAACATACATTTATCTTCAGTAATACCAACAAGTTAATTTTAGAATCATCTTTTCCCTTTAAATAAAATTGTAATATCTCAGCCCATGAACAACAAACCCATTTTTTTGTACTCACTCGGTTCTTAAGACTCATAACTCAACAACCTTTTCCCTTTAACAATTCACATATGCTAAGCATAATGCTTTTATACATTACTCTTTTTTCCGATATTGGTATAATAATCTTTTTCCCTCTCCCCGTTACTTTACTACATGTTGGAGAGTCCAACGTCATGCGTAGTAAAGTAACAATAACCAAAATTTCGGGGTCCTTTACCACATGTTGGAATAATCCAACGCCACATGTGGTAAGTAACCAGTATCCAAGTGAGCACACACATCAGAAAATTCAACGCCGCGTGTGGCCCAACCAAACCATGTCCTACGTGCACAGATTGCTTTATCACATGCCGAAAAATCGAACGCCACGTGTGATAAAGTACTAACATAACTAAGTATGCCAACACACCGGAAAATCCAATGCCACGTGTGGCTAGACCAAATCATGTCATATGCACATGAATTGCTTTAGCACACGCCGAAAAATCCAATGCCACGTGTGGGTATAGTAACCCGGGAAGGTACGTATGATGATGAGGTTCACAACCCATATATAATATAAATATAATATACCTTCTCTTAATTCAATTTTTCCAAATATTAATTCATAATATAGAAAATAAACTCTCACAAGCATAAATTCCATAATTAAACCAATATACCAACCCCATAGTCAAAATAACCTAATTTAAATGTATGATAAACCAATCTTTGAAAATAATGCTTATTCAAAACAAAGTCCACTCACTTCATAATAAACCTATCCGAAATTAAGTTCTCAATTTCACATTATGCAAATTTAACACATCCCAATAATATCATAGTTAAAATAATAACATTCAGTATACCAAATTCAAACTTAACAAGTATCAGCATAGACCAAAATAATAATCCGTATACTCTAATAATAATAATAATAACATTAATAAATTAATAATAATAACAACAATATTTAAACAGAAAGTTTTGTGTCACATGGTAAAGACCAAAACCGAACCGATAGCTCGCCTTTATAACCTCATTAACCAAAATGCCTATTACCAAACAAATCAATTTCTCACTAATATCACTACGACACCCAATATCACAACATCCAAATCAGTCCAAGTTTTCAATAATACACCATAACCACCATTCAAAATCCCACGTATTTAACATTGGTGAACAATTCAAGTAATACTATCCAGTACTGTAAGGCCACAATCGAAACATACACCCAAGCCCATAATTCCCAAAAACTTAACATGTGTATACAACCTTGGAAAGGTCCTAAAGCCATTCTAGTACATTCCAAAAGGATGAGCCGGTCTCAAAAGATCTGTGGTCAATAGTTGGTCAAACTTCTCGTTTTTGTTCAACCAAGCCCATGGGGCCCACGATCTCCGATTTCCGATCCAACAGTTCCTACTAGTTTAACAAAGTTTACTAAACACATCCTGCAAGTTTGGTCCAGATCGAGCGGTCGGATCACTCTTGATTGCATGATTGGACGGTCACCGTTTTACTTAATCTTTGAATCATTGATTTGGCATATCCAGGACTCTGATTCCCAATCCTTGAATTCCTCCACGATCCTAAAAGTACCTAGATCAACATACTTGGAAATGGAGCGAATCCAATGGTCCGAACATATTGAACCCGGATATCTCCTAATACGGGTAAATCCGTTCGACCACCAAATAATAACCAAATTCGAATTTGAATTCGAGCATACTGTCATGCTCGGGATGACAAGAGCAACATTTTAGGACAAACTAGGCCAAGCACCCCATGGCCCATGCGGCGGTAGGCGTGGGTGTCTTAAAATTTTGGCAATCAAAATTCTCAAGACACTGACAATACCTATACCTACCGATCAGGACAACTAGGGAGCAACTTTTGTTCTTGGACCAAGGCCAAAAACTAACCAGAACTGGCTGAATTGAAGTCAAATTTTCGGCCAAAAATGGGTTTAAGAATCGATCTGTAAAACCTCAAAATTAACCCAAACCAAGCACATAAACAGGTAGAGCACGGAGAGTAGATGAAGTTTCATACCTAGTTCGACAATTTTAGCTGCCGAAAATCGCACGAACAATTCCGACAAAGAACGGGGATTTTCAGCTAGGTTTCAGTCGAAAATCGCGACCAATCTTGGAGTTTTGAAGGTGTAAATGGGTATGGCCGTGTAGAGGAGGAAGAGACGAAGATATTTCAAGTCATTTTGTGAGAAACGGTAGCTGGACGAATGTGAGTTGGAAAATCTGCTTGGCATGACGGAGAGAGAGAGGGTCGTGGGAGGTGAGAGAGAGAGAGAAGAGTTGACTGGTTTTTAAAAAAAATATGACTTTGAAATATTTACGGTTGTGCCACTGTACTTCCATTGCTATTACTTCTTCGTTAAAACTCCGATTTGAGCCCACTACATGTCTACAAACTCGTATTGACGCGCTCCATGTAATGGTGCCACTCAATTCCCCAAAATTCTTCTGAATTAAAAAGTGACTAAAGTGACCCAACCCCCAAGGGCAAAATTGTAATTTCAGAAAAAGAATTAAATTGAATTAAATACAATAAAACAATTCAATTGGCTCTGGGATGTTACATTTTTGCCTTTGGGCCTGCCCATGCTTGTGGAGCCCATAATCGCCTGGGCTTGTCTGCATTGCAATTTGCAAGAACTTGCTTCGCGGGCCTAGAGGGCGTAAAGATGAACTAACCACCTCTCCTTTCCTTTACTGATTTTCTATAGAAATAAATATAAATGACAGCGAAGATGCAAATTTACATGCCTGCTGCAAAATCCAAAAGCATGTAATCGTCAAGCAGCAATGAGCAAGAAAAATAATGCAGCAAATTTCCTTCGCTCACATTCCTTTAGAAACTCTAAGGAAAACGGCTGATTCAATATCAGGCCTACACTTGTCCATATCTCCATATTCCCTATAAATAACCTTAGCTCTAGAGAAATCTACAAAAGTTGCATATAATAGGAAATATGGTAAACCGTGGTTTTCCCCCTCAATTCTGTTATAATGGTTAATTTGGCCCTTAATTTATTTTGTTGGTAAATTAAGTATAGAAACTATATAAAAATAGCCAATTTCCCCCTTACCGTGAGTTTTTCTAAATTCCATCCAACTTTCCTTCCATAATAAGGGCAAATTCGTAATTTTAAGGAAAATTTAAATTATACACTGTTAAAATATTAAATAATTATTTAATTAAAAATTAGAAAAAGAGAAAATAAAAAACCGCACCCTCCAACCCATCGGCCAAGAATCTGCAGCCAGAGCCCAAAACCAGGGAGAAAGAAAAAAAAAATCCCAGAAAATTGAGCTTAAAGTTTTAATCAAAGTACACTTCAGAAGAAAGCAATAGTGAAAGAAAAATGAAAAACTCAGATCTATCTTAAATCCAGAAATTGAATACAAAAAACAAAGGAAAGGCAACAAAATCCACTCCTTTTAACGTGGGTACTGTTCTCAAAGCTCCAAATCAAAAATTGATGGACACTGATCCAGAGACAAACAAGAGCCCAATCAGAATTCGATTGAATTAGAATGATTGAGCTATGGAATTGTTGAACCCAACAGTGGAGAAAACTCCACGTATCTGCAAGACCCAAAAAATACCAGCAGTAATTTTACTAATTAATTAATTAATTTTATGAAATCTTCTTTGGCAACCTTTAGTTAATGGAATTAATGTTGATCTTACGATTGATTCCTTCCAGTGTGAAGGAGATTAAGAGATGAGATGAGGAGAGAGATGGAGAAAGAGAAATAGAGAAAGAGAGAGAGAGAGGGGGGTTGTTTCTGGAGGTAAGAGCATTTCCAGCAGTTAGCCCTTCGCCATGGAAGGAGCCCTAGAGCAGCTACTATTCAAGTGAATAATGACTGCCCTAGCCTCCCCAGCAAATTGTGTTTCCAGTAGTTTAGGCTTGCCATGGCAAATACTATTTATTTTTTTGGTTTTTTTTTCACAACTTTGTTTGCTTAAACAATTAATTTGAATAATATTTTCGGATAAGATTTTTGAGTTCCTACGTGTCAATACTATTCATATCAGATAAGATTTTCGGTTTCAAATTTCAGATACATTTCAAAAATCAAATTTTAGATACATTTCGAAATTCAAATTTCAGATAAATTTCAAATTTCAAATTTCAGATAAGATTTTCACCCTCTAAGATTGCCCCACGTGTCATATCTATCTGTCTAAATTTTTCTATAAAATCAGAGGCTCAACTCATACCTCCCACACCAGATCTTCTCTACATTTCCATGTCTCATATTTTAGATTTCATTCTTCATTCCCAATGGCAGACATGCAAGAGGTTTTGGAGACGCAAAAGCGAGAAACTAGAGAAAGAATGCGTAGAGGAGCTGCAAGCAAAAGGGCACAGAGAGAACTAGATAAGCAACTTGGCAAGGGGATTATAGCAATAGGAAAGGGCAGAAAAGCATCATCCTCGAAGCAGTTGCTGGTTTTGATACTTGGGTTTGGCATGCCTTCTTTGGAGTTGCTGGCTCTCAAAAAGATTTGAACGTCCTGGGTCAATCCCGGTGTTCAATGATGTTCGAGAGGTGAAGTGACAGGACCCGCCCAATTTCCAAACCGGCGGACCACATCTTGGTGTCGACATCACACTGCGATGCCGGGCCCACTTACTAAAAATCCAAGACATCCTACCAAAATTTTGGCAGAGTCTCCCTTGTAAAATGCTCAAACCCAACAATATTCAACCTGCATAATTTACATAATAGCTATATTCCAACTGCCAGCATGCTTTTAACATACAACAATCCAACATAAAATGGCCTCCGGCCTCAAGTAGCAACCTAACATGGGCGATAACAGAGCATCTACAGAATTTGTTTACAACAAACAGTGGAGTAGAAGGACTTTACACAGACCCTAACAACTGATGAAAAGTTTGGAGCTTGCAACCCGCTCAACGCTTCCAAAAGCAACTACTGCTGGGGCGCAAAACAGAAATATGTGAGTGGACAAAAATAAAGTTTGCACTTTAAATCAACATAATAACCCCACCATGTAAAAATAATGCTCTAGCATGCAGTTTCACAATTCAGAAACCAAAACTCAAAACACATTATCTCAAAGTCCAATACATCTCCACATCTCAATTCCACAACTCGTTTCCCAACGATATGCAACTCTCATCAACCCGTAAACACTCATATATAAATATATATATATATAACTAGGACTATAATATAATATATACTTCTCTCCATACTAATGTACCGGGGAAACAATCCAACCGGGGGATTGTTAACTGGTACGCAGGATTTCGAACACTAACCCGGCGTCCGGGATGAGTAGTCCAACCGGGGGACGGAACTCCATAGCTCACACGCCGGCACTGCCAGCGACACGTGTAGCTTACAAATCTCTTAACAAGTCCTACGCGCGCAGGTATCATCACCCCACCGGCACCGCCAACGACGTGTGTGATGATACTTAAGCAATATACATACTCTTCCCATACGCAGGCACGCCAACGACACGTATGGAAAGTGTCTCACATACCGGCACTGCCAACGACATGTGTGAGACCCGCAATCTCATGGCCTTCCCACCCCACCGGCACTACCAACGACGTTTGTGGGAAGCCTAGTAACTAGGGAATGGTACTCACCTAACATACTCATACATCTCACAACCATCCCTCAACTCATATCTTTCCACAATCTTACCACCACAACCTCTCATACTATATACATAGACAATATAGATAGTCAATCCCAAAATCCATATCAACATATTCATCATACTCAAATACATATCCATACTCAAAATATATTGCCAATACGCATAAGAATATACAAATCCATCAACCAAATAATTATTAAATCAAAACCACCATTTAAAATATATGCACAAATCTTTCATCAATAAAACCATGCATATGCTTAAAACAAAGTCCACTCACAAATAATCCCAAGCTGCCCGGCCCCGAGAGGGTCCTGCCTGCTGCGAATGATCAACCGAAGTACCTATTTCGAGATACGAACCCTTGATTAACATAACGCACTTCCAAAACTGAAATTCACAAAAGGAAATACTTAAATCCCCAAGTTCCCGGTGCGCGTACGTTCAAAGGAATATCCTAAAGTCCGGTTACAGGTTTGGGAATCGCTTCCCAATCGTACGGTAATCGCGATTCCCCAAACTTCAAATTATTGAATCGGAACATCCGGGGCTCCGATTCACGATCCGCGAATTCCTATAGGTTTCTAAGAGTACCTAGATCAACATACTTCAGTCTGGAAACGATCCAACGGTTAGAACTTATCAAACCCGGATAACGCACAATATGTGAAATCCGTTCGATAGTCAAACGACATCCAAATTGAGATCCGCAAAATCCTACGCACTTGTGACAACCTAAGGATCTCATCAAGATAAAAAGCAACTTCACCAGCCTTGCCCACGCGCCGCCACACGAGCCGGCAGCGCGCTGGTGTGTAGAGAAATTTTCGGCGACGGAAAATCTCCAAATTACCAACCACCCTTCCAATCCTAGATACTACTTGATGAATGGAGCATCTTTTTCAACTACGGCAACGTCCAATTCGGACGGCAAGTGGCCGGAATTTCACATTGAAAACCGGCCAAAACCTAACTTCCAAATTCGTGAATCTAAACTGCAAATCGATCAATTCCTATGCAACAGCCAGCTAGAACTCAGAAAATGGATGAGAAACCTCACCTTACCCGTCGGAAATGGTGGTTGGAGGAGAGAGATCGAGCGGCTGGAAGTTCCATCAATTCCGGCAACTTTTCTGCATTTTCCGGCGGATTGCGACGGTTCCCGTTGTCTTGGCCGGGGAAGAGAGAGGGAGAGGTGGCGGTTTGAATGGAACCGGTCTCGTCGGACGGGGTGGTCGAAAGTGGTGGCGGTGTGGTGGTTTCGCTTACGTGAACGAATGGAGGGGAAATCGCAGAAGGGGGAGAAGACGCGGGAGAGAGAGAGAGAGTGAGGTAAAAATCGTAAAATCTGATTTTTACTCCAAACTTTTCAAAATATTTACGGTTCCGCCACCGAACGTATTTTTGATCACCAAAACTTCGTTAAATCTCTGATTCAAGCCTACCGTCTGTCTACGGTTTCGTCTCAGTACCACCTACGCAACTAAACCACTCGTGGTCCCATAATCTTCCCGAATAAGAAATTGACCAAAATTACCCTTAACCCAAGAGTAATTTAATATTTTCTCTTAATTTAATTAAAATAGGAAATAATTGGAGTCGGGGTGTTACATGAAGGCCCACATATCACATATCAAATCAATAATATCGTCTACTAGAACGGGTATTATCTAGCTGATGGTATTTACCCGAGGTGGACAACATTTGTGAAATTAATTTCACATCCCCGATCCCATAAGCAAAATTTTTTGCTGCCTATTAAGAGGGGTACAAAAAAGATGTGGAGAGGTGCTTTGGTATCCTTCAAGCGCGGTGCGTCTATTTGACGAGGAGGTGCTTAGGAGTATAATGATGACTTGTATCATCCTCCACAACATGATTGTGGAAGATGAGTATGATTACGACGCTGATGAAGTGTATGAACTAGGTCCCATGAACACGGCCCTAACACGAATTTATGAAAAACCCATGGGGCCAAATGGAGAAGCAGTGTAGCATGATCCGTTGGTTAGAGACGGTAGTTTCATGCCTCCTACGATTGAGCGCTACACAGAGATGCAGTCGTTATATATTCATGAACGCCGTCAAGTTGACTTGATGGAGCATTTGTGGGCGATGAAAGGCAATGAAGGTGAATGAAGTGAAGTGAAGATGTTTTTTTAATGTATTATGTTTATGTTGTATTTTTAGTTTTGCTTTGTTGTTTTTTTATGCTTTAGTTGTGGTTTGTTTATTTTTTATGCTTTGTTTGAGGTTTGCTTTTTATGTATGGAATGTTTTGAATAAAAAGGAATTTTGTTGAATATTTTCTTTATTCACTAAACGAAAATCAATACAACTCATAAAATAAAATACATGAATTACCACTAATTTTTTAAACAAAACAAAAAATACAATGAAATGAAAGGAAAGCAAACTAACTTAATGGTACAATGAAATGAAAGGCGAGCAAACTAACTTAATGGTTTTAATCATTTAACCAATCTGTGTTGCTAGGTCCATCGTCACGAAAAAGTCTTCGTCTCATAACATCCCTTCGTTCTAGCTTCCAAAATTATTTTGTTTCAGATGACATATGGCTTGTATCCATGGTCATTCTTTCCCGATCCTTTTTTTCAATCTTTTCTTGGCGTACATACTCCCTTTCTTTTGCATATTCTAGTTGAATTGCCCTATCGTGCTCTTGTTGTTTCATGTCCATTTCAATTCTCATGGCTTGGTGCTTTGAAATTTCCTCCAAAAATTTAGATGCATTCTTGGTAGAATTACTCCCTCTCTTCGCCTTCGCCGCCCTCCTCCCAATAGGCCTCGGCTCCTTTTCGATAGGTGAGTCTTGACTCATCGGGAAATCCATAGGTGAATTCGATGCCGGCGTCTCATGGAGTGGCGTCTCGTTCAACACCACCGTCGGACCCGTTGGAATAATGAGGAATCTCTTACAATTCTTCACCACCTCCCAACATTAGGTATGGTTGAAACTTTTTTTGCCTTGCCCAGTGGCACCAAACCACATTTGTGCTTATATAATCTATATAAAAAAAAATGGAAATGCAACAAACTTTAAAAAAATGCAACATGTATAAAAAAAAATATGGAAATGCAAGAAATTTTAACAATTTATTAGAAATGCAATAAATATAAACAAAATATAAATATTGCAAGAAACATTTAAATAAATATTGGAAATACAAGAAATATTAAAAAAAATATATAAATTGCAAGAAACATTTAAATAAAAATTAATATGACATAGAAATTAATAAAACAAAAATTACAAATAATTTACCTCATTGCTAAGGTTTTCCCCGCTTCTATGGTTGTCCATCGTTTTTGCTAAGGCATCTCTCCATTTTGCCAAACTCTTTATTCAGAATTTTCTACCTACTAGATAATTCCATTTCCGTACGGGTCGAACCAATTGCCCTTTCACAAAATTGCTGATGAATTTTTTTCCACATATGAGATAATTTCATCTCATTGCCCGTTACGGGACAATGACTAATTTGGAGCTAACACTCACACAACAAAACATCTTCCATCATGCTCCATGCCCCTCCGGGTTCACTAGAAGAACTCATAATATGATAGAGAAAAATACAACTTGAAAGTGAAAAAAAGATTGGGTAGAAAGTGAATAATAGTAGAAGGAGAAGAAAATGTATGAGGATTTGGTGTTAAAAGTGAAGACTATTGGTTAGTATTTATAGAAAAAAAAAATTCAGTACTTTTTTTTGTATTTTTTTAAATTTTTTCAGATTTTTTTATTGCATAAATATTGGCTGCCGTTGGATTGGAGCAAAATGTCTGATCAGAGAGCCCAGGATGCGACATGTGGCATATAACCATTGGGGGCACTATAGCGGAGCATTCAAATTTTTAACGCTGGCACGTGCAACGTTAAAAAATTTGACCGCTAGGTCGACGTCGTCGTGACATCAACACGACATAAACATCGCCTTTGGTGGCGCTCGCCAGCCAGTTCGGGTCCCACTTCTTGCCCGGGCCACTTTTTGTTGCTGGAAAGAGCGTTGGAAAAACAGCAATCAATGAGTAATAAAAATAATTACATATCAACAATATATAAATACCAACAAAATTAACTTTATAAAAGCATTCACAATGGGCTTCCTAAACCACTTCCTTAACTAAAATATAGGGAGGAATTGAAAAAACCCACCCCCAACCATGCTCCCTATCCAACTTCTAAAATATGGAGATTTCTAGGAGCTCCTAAATCTGAGGAGAGAGAAATGACTCCTATTGACTCCTTATAATTAAATTGTGAGATTTTCTATTTAAGCCTCACACTTCTCTTTGTTCACCCCAGTACTTAAATCATTAGGCTGTAAGTTTTATTATTGTGTCAAAAGACAAAAAAGGTTATCCAACTTAATAATTAACCCTAATACATCTATACACACACCCCACCACTTTTCATATTAAGTTTTAGAAATCTCCTTCCAACTTCCTGTTAACAAACTCTCTCTCTCTCTCTCTCAACAATACCCAAGTGTTAGAATTCTAGTTACAATTCTTTGAGAGAGGTAAAGCTGTTCTCTTTCTCTAGAAAGTATTAAATTTTGGATTTTGGGTCTTATTTGTTTGTGTTTTTTTTTTGGGAACAAAGAAAATTGTGGGGTTTAAATAGAAAACATCTTTTAGTTTTTTTTTTTTTTTTTTCCAGTTTGGGGTCTATTTAAGGGTGGTTTAGGAAGATAGTGAGGTTTCTTAGAAATTGTGAAAATTAAAATTCAAATTTGGGGTGAACTAAAAGAAGTGTAGGGTTTAAATAGAAAATCTCTTAAATGCTTCTATATTTAATATTATTTTTAGCCTTTATTTAATGCCAACTATTTTTATGTTGCTTTTGTGTCTACACTTTATTCAAAAATTGAATTAAAAAATATTAAAAATATTTATGACTCTTTAAACTAGGGAGTATGGTTAGAGTTGAAATTTTATAGAGAGCTCCTAAAATAGCTTTCTAGTATTTTTAGCTAAATTTTAACTAAAAATAGAGAGCATGATTGTGGATGCTCTAACAAACTGTAATTTGAAATACAACAAACAATAAATAAATAAACTGATTTAAATATAGTAAATAATAAATAAATAAATATCTATTTTTTATAATTAAATATTAAATATTATTTACATAATATTCAATGCCCAAATCGAATTTGAAGGCCAATTGGCTTTCACTTGGCCCAACTTCCATTTATTATGTATGGGACTACCACATTCTTTTTACCAATATGGGCCAAAAAGTCCTTGAATTTCATTCAAACTTCCAATAAAAAGTATGGTGGTTGACGGGGAGGTTTGGGCGGTGGCCATGAGGAGTGGCTTGATATGTGGGGGGAAAGGTTAGTTGCTTGGTTTTTAATTATTTCATGTCTCTTTTTTCCATATGGAACTTTTGTAGATAATTTTTTCTTTTTTGGGTGCATAGCACATGTTTTTTTTTTTACGGAAAATTAGATGGAGTTCGAAAATCTAACAGAAAAGGGAGATTGGCTATTTTTATATATTTCGTATCCTTAATTCATCAAAAAAATAGATCGAGGAGTAAATTAACAATTATGACATAATTCAGGGGGCAAAACGGCAATTTACGCTAGAAAATACTATACTCATTTCAATATAGTTGAAACAGAGGAATTATACTTTGTGCCAAACTGGCCTTTACAATGATTCCACTCAAAATTCTAAACATGTTGCAATTTATTTTGAACTAAATAGCAGCAATGAACAGTATTTAGGGGAGTTGGTTGGCGGGAGGACGGGGGCCGTCGCTAAATACCAAGGTTAGCTCTTCAATTCCCCGTCAACTTTTCGAGTCTTGATTAATTGGTCCTGTGTGTTGGTTGGTGCTGGGGCCTAAGGTTTGCCTTCTTTTGCTTTGGTGTACACCAACTTCGGGGTTACTCGAGGGTGCGGAGTTGGGGGAGGATTTATCCTTGTACTAAAAAAAAAAGTCTTTAAAATTTTTTTTTTTTTTGACAAAACATCCATTACGTTTGTGAAACTATCAGATTGCATCCTTAAAATTTTTTTGTATCAATCATGGTCCTCAACGTCAATGTGAGTGCTCAGGAGTAGTCCCTATTGTGAATTTCTATCCAAATATGTTAGTTTGTTGATGTGGCACTTATACGGAACCTACACATATAATATAGTACCACATGAATTTGAATAATAATATATATTTTTAAATTAATTAAAAAAATTAAAAATTAAATAAAAATAGACCTCTCTCCCCCACCTCATACCACCCCAACGCCACCCCTACCCCCACCCTTTCTTCTCTCTTCTGAAAAAAAAACCAAAAACACACCTACAAACCAAAATATTAAAAACCACCACCTCCATCGAACCCCACCCACCAGGCTACCGCCACACGCCTCCTCCCCTCCCTCCCTCTCTCTCTGCCTCTCTCTTCTCTCCCACTCCAAAGGCGGAGCCACATTGGGGTAAATGGGGTCTCACGACCTCTTTGAAGCCATGGAAATAAGCCTAGAGGTCCCTTGAGTTGCAGTGCGACCTCTTGAGCTGCACACCAAGTGGTCGACGAAATGTCCAAACAACCATTACTTGCAAGTCAAGAAGACGAGCCTCAGCGCCAGCTTTAAAAAGAAAAACAACTGGGCAAAACGAGCGTTGTTTTGGCCTGGGAATTTTTTTAATGACTGCCAAAACGACGTTGTTTTGGCTAGGTCCGAACAAATTAAAAATGACCAACATATCCTCTCCACCATTCCTTCTCCACACACCCGATTCCAATTCTAAAACCCCTAATTTTTTTTTGCTTTCTCCTCCAAGTTCCAACCCTAAGTTTCCAACTCAATTCCCCCGTCCCCTAAACCCTCAACTGTATCTCCTCCCTTGCTGCCGCCACTGGAGAGTGCCTCTGTCTGTGTCGTTGTCGTGTGGTGGTGCCGCAGCCAACTACTACTCTCTTTGTTTTACTCATTCTAATTGTGAAATTTCAGAATCCAACTAAGTTCTAAACCCTATGTTACTATGTATGATATATTTAATGTAATAACCCAAACCCAAAATTAATATTTAATTATTAATTTATTTGAGAAAAAGACTAAAATACCCCTAAAATATTTTATTAGTTTAAAAGTTGACTTTTTGACCGGGAAGGAATTTGAGGATTTTAGTAATACCGTTGTGTAGAGCGCGACGAAATGAGTTTATAGACATGTAGTGGACTCAAATCGGAATTGTAACGAAGGAGTTACGATTAAAAGAAGTTCAGTGGCATAACCGTAAATATTTCGAAGTTCAGATTTTATAAACCCAGTTTTCTTCTCCTTATCCAGTGCGACCCGCCGACTTTGGGAGCTGTTTTCTCTCAGCTCCGACCTCCGATTCAGGCAAGACCAGTGCCAAACAAACCACCAAACTCCCCTCTTCTAAACCCAGCCATTCGCCGCCTCGATCCGCGACGCCATAGTCGCCGGAAACAGCCACGAAACAGGCGGTGCTTTTTTGACAAAACTTCCAAGCTTTCGTTCTCCGTCGTCCGGCCACCAAATCGGACGAGTGAGGTATGGATTTCTAGCTATTTTTCATGCTCTAGCTTCTGGTTGGGTAGGATTTCAGAAATTTCCAGCGTAGATAGCTCGATTTACGAGCTAGGTTTCAGCAGGTTTTCGGGTCACTGTTTCGGCCACTTCCGGTCAGTTTTTGGGGTAGGTCCAAGAACAAAAGTGGTTCCAAATAGGGTGTTTTACCTAGGATAGGAGTCTTGAGCCGAGATGTTGAGATTTTCCGGCGAAGCGTTATCGCTTTAGGCACCACGCGCCGCCGGCGCGTGGGCAGCGCGTGAGCAGTAGGGTGGAGACCACAGTCAGTCCTAGAATGATCTCCTAGTCTTCACGAGCGCGTAGAATTTCGCGGATCTTAATTCGGATATCGTTTGAACCCCGAACGGGTCTTGCCTACTCGTGCGATTTCCGTGTTCAATACGTTTGAACCGTTAGATCGTAGTTAATTCCAAGTATGTTCATCTAGACTTTCCCAGGATCGTATAGTAGTTGAGGTATCGTAAAACGGAGTCCCGGATACTCCGAATGGTCAGCCCTATAGCAGTTTTATCATTCGATTACAGTCGAACAGAGGAAAGAACTACGTGTGGTTTGATCCTCAAGAAGGGCGTAGGCAGCCTACGCTTATCGCGCAGCCACGAGTTAGGCTCGGGGTTTATGTTACTTGTTTTGAGGCATTTTGGTCAGATTCGACCCATAGTTACGATGTCGGTTTTAAATGACGACCCGGATCTCAAAGTGGAATTTGGGTCGGGTCGTTTCAATTGGTATCAGAGCAATAGGTTAACTTCCTGTAGACACAGCACTACATGTGCATCCTTATTTTGAGAATTGTTTGACAGTTGCTTGGTTATTTTATTTCATTGGCATGGGTGAGTAAACAGACACCTAGAAAGATTTGAAAAATTTGTTGAGGTTTTCATATAAAAATCATGTTATACATGTTATTGTATATACACACCTATGTCGAGAACAGAGGTTTAGCAAGATGAGTATTTAATTATCTGTTTCTTTATCACCTATTTATATTTATTCATATAATTCATTGTGTTGTCAGAGTATAAATTTAATATTGGAATGATATGCTAAGCAGAGAGCAATGTGGTTAACCAGCTAGCTAAGTAGTTGATGCATATATTCAGGAGTTGAAAAGGAAGAAATTTAATTTTTGGTTTTCATCAGATTTTGGTATATATAAATATATGTATATATTTATGTATATATGAATATATTTTAAGTTCAGTTGAAAACCAATTTATTGAAAGTTGTGTAAATAGCAGATTATGGTTTTCAAACCCACCGTGAGGGTACCCCCCAGTTGCCTTGAGACAGTTATTTTGCCCCACGAGTTCGGGGCGCTGAACCGTGTGGTGCCGATGTCTGATCGATTATTTTGCCCCACGAGTTCGGGACGCCTGACCGTGTGGTGCCGCTATTTGCGGCTCGGATTGAGAGGTGTCTCCTAGACACGCCGATGCGGATCAGTGACTACGGTCCCTTGAATCCTACGTTTGTGGCTCGAGTTGACTTTGTGTCACCGAGACCTGCCAGGGGAATTGACGAATATCAGGAATTGAAGGATCAAATATGGGGGTACACCTAAGTGGAGAGGATTTCAGTTTGAGATGCTTTTAAACTAAATTAAGGATTTCATACAGTTATCATTATTTTCTTTCAGCATCACAAGTACTATATGGAAATATGTATATATATATATATATACACACATGGTTACTTACGAATTTTTAATGAGTCCAATACAAGAGCTTGTCTATTTTGTTTTAATTAAGTTTGCTTTAATTTACCTTATTTTATTTTATTTAAGTTGCTGATATTCATCCTTTTATTATTAAATATGGTATTAAGCAGCTCAAGTATTTGTAGCATATTTTGCCCCACGAGTCTTAGAGTTATCCAGACCGTGGGAGAGAGGATTTCAGGTCATGACGTGTCACCTTTGGTGTCACGAGGAATTGATGGTTATGGTTTTACGAGCATGATTACTTGATATAAATGTTTTTAGTTCTTCGTTTAAATTATGTTGTCGAGTGGGATATTCTTTATGGATACAGGAAAAAGGAAATTCTAGCTAAATAGCAGATTAATGGCAGCAGAGTTTTAAATTTATTAGATCTGTTCAGAGTTTGTTTATTTCATTTTATTTTAATCCAGTCTGCTTTTAGTTATTTTATTTCAGTTTATTTAAATTGTTGACCTGAAATTCTTATTATTGAACACGATAGTAAACAGTTCCAGTATTTCCAACATATTTTGCCCCACGAGTTTTACAATTATTCGACCGTGGGAGCCAGAATTGCGGATCAGGTTGACCAGATGTCTCTTGAGTCCAGCTAGAATTACAGAACATGATGAGTTTTACATTCGTGTTTTTCAGTTACTGTTTGATAAGTCGTGCATAAGTAAGAATGCATGAGTCAGGATGTTTGAGATTGTCAGAGTATCATTGCTAATCTAAAAGTTGACATGAATTTCATTAGTAGATCGAATTATTTGAATTGTTGTGGCCTGATGCCAAAATATTATGATGTTTGATTGCTTGGATATGATTTAATGCATGCTGGCAAATGAGTTATATAAATATACATACTTGTTCTACAGATAAAATGTTTTTGGAAAATGTTCAGTTTATAGGGGAGATTCTGCCGAATTTTCGGTAGAAGTCACACTTGAATTTCAGATAATTTCAGTTAAAAAGGGCAAATTAGTCTTTTATGGCCAGCATTAGCCAGGTGTCAGACACTCAGAGGAAGAAGGGGATTTTTAGTTAAATATCGAGTAATAGCAAGAAAGTTCTAGATTTAACAGAATTCAGTTATTACTAGAGATTTCAGAGAGTTTTTATATATTTTCTTAAGCCACCTCAGGTATTCAAATATAAATGTGTGGCCCTCAGATTTTATTGATTGCCTTATAGATACAGTTATTGAGATGCAAGTGGTGAGTGCAGTACTAGAAGAGCAGATTTGAGAACCCAAATAGCAATCGTATGTCCAGTACCCTCACCCCTCCAGTGAAGGGTAAGTAAAATTTCGAGGACGAAATTTTTGTAAGGGGGGTAGATTGTAATAACCCAAACCCAAAATTAATATTTAATTATTAATTTATTTGAGAAAAAGACTAAAATACCCCTAAAATAGTTTATTAGTTTCAAAGTTGACTTTTTGACCGGGAAGGAATTTGGGGATTTTAGTTATACCGTTGCATAGAACGCGACGAAACGAGTTCATAGACATGTAGTGGACTCAAATCGGAATTGTAACGAAGGAGTTACGATTAAAAGAAGTTCAGTGGCATAACTGTAAATATTTCGAAGTTCAGATTTTATAAACTCAGTTTTCTTCTCCTCATCCAGTGCGACCAGCCGACTTTGGAAGCTGTTTTCTCTCAGCTCCGACCTCCGATTCAGGCAAGACCAGTGCCAAACGAACCACCAAACTCCCCTCTTCTAAACCCAACCCTTCGCCGCCTCGATCCGCGACGCCATAGTCGCCGAAAACAGCCACGAAACTGGCGGTGGCGATGCTTTGACAAAACTTCCAAGCTTTCGTTCTCTGTCGTCCGGCCACCAAATCGGACGAGTGAGGTATGGATTTCTAGCTATTTTTCATGCTCAAGCTGCTGTTTGGGTAGGATTTCAGAAATTTCCAGCGTAGATAGCTCGATTTACGAGCTAGGTTTCAGCAGGTTTTCGGGTCACTGTTTTGGCCACTTCCGGTCAGTTTTTGGGGTAGGTCCAAGAACAAAAGTGGTTCCAAATAGGGTGTTTTACCTAGGATAGGACTCTTGAGCCGAGATGTTGAGATTTTCCGGTGAAGCTTTATCGCTTTAGGCACCACGCGTTGTCGGCACGTGGGCGGCCCGTGAGCAGTAGGGTGGAGACCACAGTCAGTCCTAGAATGATCTCCTAGTCCTCACGAGCGCGTAGGATTTCGCGGATCTTAATTCGGATATCGTTTGAACCCCGAACGGGTCTCGCCTACTGTGCGATTTCCGGGTTCAATACGTTTGAACCATTAGATCATAGTTAATTCCAAGTATGTTAATCTATACTTTCCCAGGAACGTATAGTTGTTGAGGGATCGTAAACGGAGTCCCGGATACTCCAGTAATGGTCAGCCCTATAGCAGTTTTATGTAAACATTCGATTACAGTCGAGAACAGAGGAAAGAACTACGTGTGGCTTGATCCTCAAGAAGTGCGTAGGCAGCCTACGCTTATCAGCGCAGCCACGAGTTAGGGCTCGTGGTTTATGTTATGGGCATTTTGGTCGATTCGACCCATAGTTACCAGATGTCAGTTTTAAACATGATTCAACCCGGATCTCAAAGTGGAATTTGGGTCGGGTCGTTTCATTTAATTTAATTGAAACCCAATTTATATTTATTTTGATTATATTGTGAGTTTTTATTTTCATTATTTTGTATATGTAGAATATATTTAATTTAATTGAAATCCAATTCATATTTATTTTGATTATATGAATGGTTTGTTTATATTGTGAGTTTTTATTTTCATTATTTTATATATGTAGAATATATTTAATTTAATTGAAAACCAATATATTTATTTTGATTTTGTTGATGGTTTATTTATATTGTGAGTATATATTTTGATTATTTTGTATATGTAGAATTATTATGGAACGGTTTTTTAAGAGAAAGTCATCATCGGGTTCGGGTAGTTCGGATAATGTTGATAGTTCAAATAATGTTGGTAGTTCAAGAACTCCAAGTTCAAGACAAAGTCAGTTAGCTGGTGTTTTTGGTAATCTTTAAGCGGACCCTGGATTAAGAACTCGAATGATAGATTATGATGCTAATATAAGAGATGAGGTCCGAAGATCATATCTACAAAAAGGACCTTGTCAACCTAGAGGTCATATAATTCCCAATAACTAATATGTCAAGAATTAATCGACGCGTCATTCCCCAATGGTTTGATGAGTTTGATTGGTTGGGGTATAGCATATCTAAAGATGCGGCATTTTGTCTTTATTGCTATCTCTTTAAAACCAATTTTGAACAAGTGGGTAGTGAAGCTTTCACTAGAGATGGATTTAAGAATTAGAAGAAAGGGGGAGAGATTTAAGATGTATGTTGGACCGGTTGGGAGTGTTCATAACAAAGCTAGAGCAAGTACTATGCATATTGTTTCCATTATGAATTATGAATGAAAGTACTACGATTTCATTTTCAATATGTTTTTCCATCCTAAATTTTTATTTGGACTTTTACACTAGGACCCCTTGTGGTAAGATTCCTGGCTACGCTACTGCCTAGACCCAACCCCAAACCGCCTAAAAAATTATAATCTTTTAAGGTTAGTGGCCTTGACATCCACTCAATTTCATTTTGAAGCAATTGAATAATTCCAACAGAATCTCCAATTACCGGATCAATTTTTTCAGTAGGACAAAGTATTCAAAGCACAAGGTTTTCACCATACAAGGGCTGCATATTATCGGTCATGCGAGCATACCAGGTTCCTTAGTAAAACCAGATGAACTGGAGGCGCAGTTGTTGTTTCTGATATATATTGGAGGTAGGTAATGTTCATGAGCTGAATATAAGAAAAGAACCACTGCGGGGAGGGTGGAGGTTGCAGGGAAGAGGGTGGGGTGGGGCCTTGCCAACCTCAGTACTCTGCGTTTTCCTTCTGGAAAGCTACATCTCCATTTGATATAGTCATAAGAAGTTGTTTTGATATTCAATGACAAAAGGAACAAATGGTCAGGAAATGTCTGGCTGCAGTAATTTGAATGCTTTCTGGCAGATGACAATTACAGAAAGAACCTGAAAATTCAGAACATTCTCTACTCAGATAACAGAAAAGCTCGTTTAGTTTAGGACAGACAATTAATATCAATAAGGGAAGGTCTTAACTTAGCAGCCATGTCACCACTAACCCCAGGGGAGACACTACAATTCCCATTTCCATAATTATGTGGATCGGCCAATATTATGGAATGGGAGGGGAGAGCCAATTTAATCAAATACTATTTGAACAATGGACTGGTCTTTCGATAGGATGAATGTATTCAATTTCTGTACATTCCTTTAAAGCCAAACACCAGCAAAGAATTTTAGTGATAATTTTCATCTCTTAGAGACATGCGATCTTTATTTTATAGTAAACACTACGGACATCCGTTCAACTAAACACACAGGTCCAGAGGCTACGAAAGACAGTGATCAAGGGTAACTACAAAGGCAATTGGTAACCAGACATCCGTTAAACTAGTAAATACTTGGGCACAATAAGTACGGATTCGTAATACAATAAAAAGCAAAACTCTCATGTAACCGAAAAAAATAAAGCAGAACTCTCATGCACACTGAAAATACTAACCATTCTTGTACGGGAAGGAACGGTTTTGTTCAAGAACACCACTCTCTGGCACTCTGGAAGACTGGAACATACGCAACCATGGGCTAGGGCCTTTCTTGTCCACATCCCACTGCTGGGGATACCGTGGGAATTGCGACATTAAGAAGCAACGCTCTCGATGAGGCATCATGGCAAAATGCCTCCTGATAGGATTTTTAGTACATGTGCAAATAAGGTTAAAGTCACATAAAATACTTGCAAGAATACAAGGCTATTATAGTATAGATGCTCATGCAAGGTCGTTCTCCTCAAGGACTATTTAGCAATTTATGTAAAAACAATTTCCAATTAACTACCTAAAATTAAAAGTTGAGAAACATGATTATGAAATTGTTTGATACTAAAAACAAATTTTAAACAAGAACAATTACGATTGAAGGAAAGAGTTTTAAATACCAATTTATAAAAGCACTAGGGTTTCACCATCACCTAGCAATCCTATGAATTTTTACCAATTACTTATGATTTGCACATGCCACTTTGAAGGTTAGGTTTTCCTAATTTATATTCTACTTGGAACCTCCAACATAGAACGTATATCCAACATGCAACCCGTTCGGATGTTCGGATCAAATCTAAACATGAAAGACTCATTATGTTTTGTGAAAACCCTTTGAAAAACCATGCAACCCTTAAGACGTGGTGTTCATCTTAAGTGAAATTACAATTATTAATCACAAGAAGCCAGCGTCAATTTCAGAGAACCTTTCGACCAAAATTGCATCTAATTACTTTTCTAAAGATCCTAATAGTGATCAAGCATTAAGACAAGGGAGCTTTCATTTTAAGACACTATATAGTTTACTAATTTGGAAATAGGAATACAACTTCATCTAATTAGCATAAGGCCAAAGACCAAAAAGTAGTACCTAATTTTACAATAATGTAATTAAAAAACATCAAAATTACACAAAATGCCACTCCCTCTAATTTTACCATAACAACATTACACAAAACCTCCAGCAATCCACCTTCCGGCTAGCCGCCCATCACTGGGCCAGCACCTGCCGGCCAGCCACGATAGCCATATTCTCGCGCGCCACCACCGCCACCATCTTCCTACCACTCGCAGGCCGCTAGCCACCGCCCACCACCGCTGCCACAAACTTCCTGCCAGCCATCACCGGTCACCAACTATGTTGCCCTCAACCTAAAAAAAATATGAAATTTAGTGTGCTTGAAGAGACTCGAACCTTGACCCTCATAGGAGGGTAGCCTATTCACAAACCACTACACCAACCTTGTTTTTGTGATATTTTGTCAGATAGGTAATATTTATATTAACAGTCGAGGATTTTTATAAAAAAAAAAAATTTATTTCAACATTGATACGTGCAAAATTTGTACCAAATCCCACATGCTTAGCTCTAGAGTTCTACAAAACAAAATATTGTAGATATCAATAATGTAAACAAAAACAAAAACTGTAAATAAAAAGAGAAATTGCAAACAAAAACAAAAAATTTGTGCCAACAGCTAGTAAGTAATAGCCAAAACCAATAAAATCATATAATCAAATTAGAAACTGCAATGTAGCACCTAGTAAGCCACATCCCAAAATACACCTACTAATAAGTGAGAAACTAAAAGGCAAGCCATGATGAATGTACTAGAAAAATCAACTTATAAAAACCAAAAAATAACTAGAAAATTCAAATAACAATTCAATCAAGAATATTCATACCTCAACAATAGAAAATCTGAGCTTCACATCAAAACATGAATACTGCAATAGAAGAAGAAGATCGAAAAATGCACTGCAGTTTCTAGAAAAACCAAAATTTCTCATATTTAAGTGGGATTTTAAAACAAAAACAATGTAGATATCAATGATGTAAACAAAAACAAAAGCAAAAAAGTAAAAAAAAACTACAAACTACAAAAAAAAAAAACACAAACTAATTTTATAGAAACAAAAACTGCACTGCAAAGTATGGGGAAAAAAATAAACATATTAATAAGTGAGGAACCAAAAATGAAAAACTATGATGAAAGTACTAAAACGGAAATGGAAACTGCAATGCAGTTTTTGTTTTCTGCATTGCAGTTTCTGATCAAGTGGCAACCACACTAACAAAAAAATAAACCAAAAATCAAAGCCATAATGAAAACAAGCAACTAAACAAAGTCAAAAAGACATATCCATTGATGACACAATTGTATAATTTCCATTAACTTCAAAAATCCTACCAATATCCAATGATAAAACAATTTAGCCAATTGTGATTAAATGGAAACTGCAATGCAGAAAATAGAAATGCAATGTAGAAACAGCATTGCAGTTTCCGTTTCCGTTTAGTACTTTCATCATGGTTTTGCGTTTTTGGAAATTCACTAAACTATCTCTAACATAAGCAACCATAAACTAAAAGGAAAAAGACCTATTTTTTATTTTTGGGTACAAGGAGACTAAAAGTCACTAAACCAAAAACACCAACAAAACATAACACATACTAAATTTATTGCAAAGACCTTCACTGCACTGAAACAAGAAGACTAATATATTGACAAAATTCTTTTCCTTCAAGCATTCTAAAATCGGGACCAGCATTGATGATAAACATGCTAATCAAGGTTTGCCTTGTTAACAACATTTTTTCATGGCATCACAATTCTGCCATCGACAATAAAATTTCTAAAAACCCAGACATTTTTAGACCAAAGATATGTTAACTTTTAAGACTTACCTTAGGATAATTGCACCAAAAAGTGAAAAAAAAAAAAAAAACAATCCACAATAAAAAGCAAAAACTACAGTGCAATTATGGGAACAAAAACTGCACTGCAAAGCATGGGAAAAAATAAATATATTAATAAGTGAGGAACCAAAATGCAAAACCATGATGAAAGTACTAAAATAGAAACAGAAACTGCAATGCAGTTTCCGTTTCAGATTACAGCGTGCTTTCTACATTGCAATTTTTGATCAAGTTGCAACCACACTAAAATAAAAAAAAACAAAACAAACCAAAAGGCAAAACCATCATGAAAACAAGCAACTAAACAAAGTCAAAAAGACATATCCATTGATGACACAATTGTATAATTTCCATTAACTTCAAAAATCATACCCGGCCCTGTTTTTCCCCGAAATCTCCCCCTTAGGGCCGGGGACTTGATGGGGACCTAACCCAATGGGGATTTCCTATCCCTAATGAGTAGTGTGTGGAGATGAAGAATGAATGAGAAACTAAAGGGGATAGAAAGGAAATGCAATTAAACTTAAATGGAGAATGCGAAAAGTAAATTAAAGTAAGGCAATGACGGAAATTAAATTGCACTCGATTACATTCAATTGAACTATACATTTTCACTCAACTACTCAAAATCATCTCAATTTAATTTGACAAAACTAATAAAATCATATAATAAAAAACATATGTCCAAAGTTTCACCATTTTACAAAATTTAGGGTAACTTTTTAATTGTTATATTATATTATATATTTAGTAATTAAAAAATGTAATCAAAATCACCTCTAGCATGCTGGAAGTGTTTTTTCAGTAAAATTTCTAAGTGATTTTATACATAAATATTTTCTGGATGAGCTTTAAATTTAATGCAAGTATTTGAAAGTTAAAGGACTTTGGTTATAAATTTGCTGGGCTTAAATCTTCCCACTCATAAATGGATAAACCATTTATGCCTAAACTAGCTGCCATTAATAAAAGTTTATGTCAATTTCATCACTTTGTTTAAGGTAACTTTTTATTTGTTATATTATATAATATATTTTGTAACCAAAAATAAATACATAACTTTTTGGGCCGGATTCGGGGATGGAGATAACAGTACTATCCGCAGGAACTCTCCGAATAGTTGCTGTTAGAGCATCTCCAACTGATGTATCAAAAGTGCCACATAGACATTTAACGGCTAGAAATAACATCTCACATCACTCCAACCGATTTGTCAAAGCTGATGTGGAATGAAGGCTGGAGGTTGAGATGTTATTTTTGACATCCCAAAAACAAGATGTCAAATGAATATTTTATTATTTTTAAAGATAGTTAGTTGTTACTTTCATTTATTATTTTTATTTATATATTTTTTCTTCTTTATTTTAAATGATTTGACTATTATAATAATTATTTATTTGACATATTGGGTGGAATATAAAAGGGAGTTTCACTAAAACACCAAAAATGGGGGTTGAAATTATAAAAAAAAACCCAAGCACTATTTAAACATATAAACACACCCAAAACCCATCATTACACACACTCAAAATCCATTTATAAACACACCCAAAAAGTTGACTTTGTGGTTGATTTTGGGTGTGTTTCTATGTTTAAATAATGCTTGAGTTTTTTTATAAATATATGTCTAGGATTGGGTTTATTTATAAATTTGTAAATATAAAACTGTGTAAATGTTAAATTGCCACATCAACCATCAGATTTAAATTTGATGTTTTGTATTTGACATCTCCCTTAGAGATGCTCTTACAATTACTGAAAATAGAGAAGTGTTTGCTGTTACTCATATCACTGAAATTTCTCAGCATAATTGAAATTGCTCATTTGCAATAAAGCTGTTGTCACCTCTCCCTAGGATCGATGGGTGGGGCTGTGGGCTGAGTTTTTATTATTTTAACTTTAAAAAAAAATTATTTATTTAGTTTTATGTGTTTGACTTTTATTTTAGTCAAAATTACAAATATACCTTTATTAGAAATGAAAAATTGGATGAAATTTGAAAAACTTAACGATAACAGCCAAATTGACTATTTGGATAGGTTTGCTAAATTTACTGATTTTTTTAGTTCCGTGGGTTCAGTTGGATGGGGTTGAGTGGAGGAGTATTTCAGCAATTTGCCCTTTTAGTTATTGTCATTTTATTTATTTTTTAGTTATTGTCACTCCCTCCAAAGTCCAATCTTCATAATTTTCAGGCTTCCACTTTCAGAGAGAGAATTAGAATTAGGGTTTGCTCTTGCAGTGATAAGCAACTCCATGGCTCTGTTGCCATTTAATCACCCTTCTTGCACTCTTCCCTCACCACCACCACAATCTTCTTCTTCTTCTTCTCCTTCTTGTCTTATTAGATATAATTTGCCCTCCAGTTCTCCAGTATTTACAAGTTCTGCCCTCCTCCGCCCTCTCCGTTGGTGCTCAAACCACCACCAGCACAACCACCAGCTCCGGTATCTGACGCCGGTGAAGGTGACGGGCAGCCTCTCCTCCGCCGTGGAAACTTCAGGTTCAGGCAATAGCAGTCAAGTTGAGGAAGGAGAGAAGAAGCTGCTACTCCAAGTCAAGGATTTAACGGCGGTCATTGCCGAATCGAAACAGGAGATTCTCAAGGGCGTTAACCTCACCGTCTACCAAGGAGAGGTTCATGCCATAATGGGAAAGAATGGTTCAGGGAAGAGCACTTTTGCCAAGGTACCTATTAGCCCTGCCTTGTCTTTGTCTTGTTTGGAATTAATTCGGAACAATTAATCAACTAATTCATATAAAAGATAAAATTAAGAAAATGAAAATGTGCATCCGTACATTCATTCATTGATTCATTAGTTCAGGTTCTGGCTGGGCATCCGGAATACGAAATTACAGGAGGCAGCGTGGTGTTTAAAGGGGAAAACTTGCTGGAAATGGCAGCAGAAGACCGGTCACTCTCTGGGCTTTTTATGAGTTTCCAGTCTCCAGTTGAGATCCCTGGTGTCACCAACATTGATTTTCTCAACATGGCTTACAATGCCCGCAGAAAAAAATTAGGACTGCCTGAGCTTGGACCAATTGAGGTAGCTAAAACATTCACTGTTTTCAAACCAGCTGACTCTGGTGGTTTAATGCTTCATTCATATTTTTATTTATGTCATTGTAGTTCTAATGCTTATTTCTTTCCCAAACTTGATCTTGTTTATGTTCATTCATGTCTTTGTTTATCCTCATTGCAGTTCTATGCTTATATCTTTCCCAAACTTGATCTTGTGAACATGAAGACCGACTTCCTCAATAGAAATGTTAATGAAGGCTTTAGTGGAGGTGAAAAGAAGCGCAATGAGATTTTACAACTGGCGGTATGGCTATCATTCGTAGTTAATCTTCTTGCTTACGTGATTTTGATAAAACAAAACTTTATTCTTAAGAAAATGCCTAGTGCGTGTTGCATATATAGTGCAGTTACGATATTTGTATTTCTTGGAAAATATAGTAGTAAGATTTTAATAGGTTGTCATCCCTTCACATTTCGTTAAGCTGTACTTTCTTCATTGCATGTCTTTTCCGTATTCATATGCGTCGTCTTAATGCAGGTTTTGGGGGCAGAATTGGCTATATTAGATGAAATTGATTCTGGGTTGGATGTTGATGCACTTAGAGATGTAGCAAAGGCAGTGAATGGGTTACTGACTCCACGAAATTCTGTATTGATGATTACTCATTATCTACGACTTCTAGAATTTATAAAGCCAACATGCATCCATATCATGGTAAGTCATTGGAAAAAATAAAAACATAAATGGATGAGAAAGGTTTTGGGTCTTAGTTCATGTTTTTGTTGCATGAAATTAGAAAACAAAAGGAACAAGTAAAAAGGAATTCCTTAAAGTAAGTATGACATTGTGAATCATCTAGGACTACCTAAACACATGGTTTAGAATTTTGCTTTGCTATCTGAATGGTTATGGCCCCATGTAAGCAAATGCGCTATAGGTCGAGTGGATAGAATGCCGTCAGATGCCCTGATACCATAATGGACGCCATTATTATTTCCCCTAGGAAAGAAGAACACATAATTTGCCCTATAATATGCCGGGGAATTTTTTAGTGGCTTTCTTCATGCCTCCCTGTGAGTTGCCTCTCATTTTTATTTTTATCAATGAGTAAACAGGGTAGAGAGTTTTATTATAAAAGCCCCAGATGCTTGTAGCGTAGAAAATATATAAAATGAGCGTAACTTTGGAGCTGCATGTTCTTACTTTACTAGAACTGGAAAAACAAAATCTGTTTCTTTTGTTAAATGAGAAGTTTAATGTTTTAGAAGGCATAGAAAAGGTACTCGATATGGTTGACTGCCAAGAAATTATACAGAATAATAAATAAACATCCGCTGTCTAGATTCACTTTCAGTTTGGATTTAATTGTTTAAATGATTGATTTCATAGGAGGATGGGAAAATTGTGAAGACAGGCAACATCTCCTTAGCAGAGGTACTAGAAAAGGAAGGGTACAAAGCAATTTCTGCAGCATAACAACATGCAAAAAGGTATTGCTATCTTTTTCTCTCTCTTAAACCTCAAAGTATCTATAGTATTTAAATAAAAATCAGAGTCAGTTTTATCTGACTTATTAGTGACTTTGCAACCTATTGTACTTGAGTCAGGAATTTGTCCATTTCAGTTGTTGAAGGTAGAAAAAAAAAACAAAAGCTGGGTTTAGAAAAGCTCGTGTTGTTACTGATTGATGATGACTGCTACTTAGGTGTAAAACTCCATTTAGGAGGTCCTCCGTTTGGATGAAGGAATTGAAAATTACATAAAAGTCTAAAATTGCGGAATTTAGATTTCCATCATTTCAATTTCTGGCAATTGAAGTTTTCAGTGTTTGGATTTATGTATGTCAAATTTTGTAAATGACGGAATTTTGTGAATGACACTATGGAAATTGTGAAATGACGCATATTTTGGTGGAAATTAAACTCGGGAATTTGATGCCCCAATTTCCACGATTTTTTTTTGCGGGTCATTTAATAAATTCCGCGCTTAAGTTGCCAAACAAGGGAATTGTCAATTTCTCCTCTTTAATTCCCAACTTTTAGCTAAATTCCGAGTTATTTTCCCTCATTCAAACGGAGGGAATCTTTTGCCCTTGATTTGGTGTCTTTGAAGTTTTGCTCTGTTTTTCTGTATGCTTGTACTATTCTACCTCTTATATTTTTTGGTAGTCTCGATATTGCACACCAGCTCTTGCTTAGCATGTGATTTTCCTCTGAAATTGTTGTCGGAATATTACATATGATGTTTGCGAATGAACTTGACAGTCTTTTACATTGATGTCAAGGTTATGTGCATTTAAGTTTAAAAGCAGTTACGTATCTGTACTAATAATCTAGTGCAACCGCCAAGGTTAGTATTGTAGATGTGGTGACACTGGAATTTGTGGAAACCAGCTCCTAATTTCAGCCCCAAAGGAATTCCAAATTCTTACATTAATCACTCAATCTCGAGGGGTTGTACCAGGGTCCGAATTTTGAAGTTAAAACAGGGATTATAATGCTAAAATTTAATTGCAGACAAGATTAATTTGGAAGCCGAAGTCTAGAACTTATAGGTTTTTTACGGAGCCCCATTTGGAATTTTCTAAAAGAATTTATCGTCATTTTAGTGAAGGTAGTTGATGCTGTCTGGACCTACACAAGAGTCCAGAAAAAGAGTCTTCCCATTTGCATATTTCTCAGTTATCATTGTCTTGGAATGCCAAAAGCTTCCTATCTTGGACGGTTGTTCCAAGGATCTATTGCTTTTAAAACTCCCCATTTTGTTTCTGCTGGGGCATTGAGCATTGAAATGAAAGTTATGAACTTTTATCCTTAAACTTCGTATCTCCTTGGTGGCCTCTCCATTGGGTTGTGAGTTTTCTTAAACTCTGTATCTCCTTGGTGGTCTCCATTGGCGTTTCTTGGGTGGTTAGTATTCCTTTGTGCTTCCGTCTGAGCCTCCGGTAACATGTGGACCTATTGCAACAATGATCCATAGTGTTTTCTAATGCCTTATTCATGACCCTTCATGGTACCCTTGAGGGAAAACGATAGTAACTTCCCCTACATGCTTTTAAAGGGAGAAACAAAATACATCTATTAGTAGAACATACCATTTTACAAGCTAAAGAATTAAAAATAGGTTAGAACTCAATGGAAATATTTTGGCTCAGCACTTTAACTCAAGATGTACCCTCACCACCCTTTTCAACACTTAACATGTGTCCATTGACATAACCATAATTAACTCTTTACTTTGTATTTATGAAATTATGGTTATGTCAATGGACATGTGCAAGTGTTGAGAAGGGCGGTGCAGGTACACCTTGGGTTAAAGTGGTGAGCAAAAATGCTCCTGAACTCAGTAGGGTGTATCCTAAAATTTGTGGTATTTGCCAATAAATTAGAATCATATAGCATCTAATCAACGACTGAAACCCTACAAGATATAGCATGATCTCTGCCAAAAATAAACAACTCTTTGATAGTAAATCACCCAGCCAAAAATACATACAGAGATTGCAAGTTTCCCTTTTGTAATGTTGGTGATTGGGAATCATCAGATGCCCAAAGTAAAATAATAATAATAATAAATCAATCAATCAATAAAAGCACCAATTCAATTTAACACACTTGAACCAATTCAGACCTAGAATGAATGTATGTATGTGAAGTTGTTTGGAGATTGGGGAAAGGAGTGAATAAAGAATGGGAAGGCATTGAAAAATAAGTCTAGAGAGAGGAAAACCAATTCTGCCTGCCCCATTGGGAAGTCACTGAAACAGTGTCACATTGTAACGTTTAAGATACTTGATAAATAGGACTTTCAGTAAACAACTGCAACTGTGATTGTGGAGTGAATCAGGAGCTGTGAACTGAAATTCCTTTGAAGGACTGTCGATTAGAATTCTATTTCCAGAAACAGTTTAGAAGTTTCTGCCCTTAGTTTGTTGATTCTGAAACAATGACATATGTTATAGGCCAAAATATGTGATGCTTGAGGAACATCTGGAACACCTTTGCTTGCATTTCTTGAGCAACTTCAATTGTCTTGCAATTCTCATTAGGAAAGGAACAAATTACTTGATACATTTGTTTGCTGTTGCATCTGTTGTGTATAAGTCAGGAAATGCATCTGTTGTATATAAGTCCGGAAACTAAATTTCTTTTGGTTTTTCCTCATTCTTGCAGATGTGATAGTCTTCGGAAAACGCAGGTGCAGATGTGATGCAATCTTTGGAAGACGAAGGTGCAGGATCGGGGGACACATTTTTGACACACATTATAACACACTTTGTAGACCATTAGATTAAAACAGTTTTAACGGTTGAGATTGCATCTTATAATGTCTACGTTGGAAACATCCGAGTTCAATTTTCCTGTGCCTAATTTCCCTGTGCCTTCCTGTTTCTTTCTTAATATTTCACCACCTGTCCCATACTTAACAGAGAGATCACGAAGGTTAACTCGAATTGAATTGAATAATAAAACAAAGGGTTAACTACAGTAAACTCCCCAACCTATAGGATCATTTACGAGTTCATACTTGATTTTGGGGACATTTATGGGTACGTACTCGATGTTGCGGAAAACTTACAGATTGCCTCCTCCGTTAGGGAAATTGTTAGTCAGTTTGTTAAATGCTGACGTGTCAAAAATGGGATCTTTTTTTCTGATGACGTGGGCTTCCACGTGGGTAAAAAATTAATAAAAAATTATTTTAGAATTATTTTAATCTCTCTCTCTGAACTAAACCCAGAATTCTCACTCTCTCTTCCTCCTAGCCTCTACCACCAAACCCTCCTCTGTCTGATCCACCTGTACCACCAAACCCAAACCCGATAGCCACGCCTCCCCCAACCACAAACCGTGGAGCTGCTCCTTGCCGATTCAAACTCCGACATTGACGTCGCATACCACCGGGACAAGGGGTCTTCAACTTCCAAGCCTAAGGGCTCGCGTTGTCCACATCCATCGAAATTTCGCCGACGAGGAAGTTGGAAAATCTCCAGCCGCTGCCATCCTCAAAAATATCCAGGAGTTGCCATTCACTCGATGCCGAAAGCCGACGACGAAGCACCAGAGAAAATGAAGGTCGCGACCAAGCTAGATCAAGGGCTTTCTCGATGTTTTCTTGTGAAAATTCCAAAACATAAAAGTGCCTAATAAGACAAGTTATTTACAATTAGTGGAGAATTTCTTCAATGAAATTAAACCCATATGCTGGATTGTGGCAAATTGCCATGGAAAAGTAGGTGAACCCTCAGCTGTAGATTCTGAAATTGTTCCTAGACTAGTTCCCTACCAACCAAAGATATGTTTCTGCTGTTTGAGAATTATTCTCTTTCTAGGCAAAGTTGATTGTGCGATGGTGGTTTAATTTTGAGGTATTGGAATCTTATGAGGAGGAGGGAGAAAGAGAGTTGGGTTTGGGCGTCGTCGATGGGAGTGGGGTGGCTGAGAGGTGGGGTTGAGTCGGGAGGGAGAGAGGGTTGGCTGGGTTGAGTAGGGAGGGAGAGAGGATTGGCGTGGAGATGGCTGGGTGGTTCTTTGGGCGGCGACGGGAGAGTGGTGGTTGAGAGGTCAAGTTGAATCGGGAAGGAGAGAGGGTTGGCTGGAGAAGAGAGATGAGAATTTTTTTATAAATTTTTTAATGATTTAAACAGTAAACTAATTTTTTTATTAATTTTTGATCCACTTGGAAGTCCAGGTCATCAGAAAAAAGGGTCCCATTTTTGATACGTCAGCATTTAACAGATGACTAACAGTTAACGAATGCAATCTGTAGGTTTCGCGATGTTGAGTATGTACCATAATCGTCCTCAAAATCGTGTATGAACTCGTAAACGACCTTATAGGTTAGGGGGTTTACTGTAGTTTACCCAAAACAAATATTGAAAAGAAAACTTTGTTTTTCATGTACTCTTCATCTTCTTCCTTTGGCTTTCTAACCATCCAATGAGAAATACCCATCGATCAAAGTTCAAACCCCTCCCAATCCTTTCAGAAGTGAAACAATAATTAAAGCCCAAATTGGCACTCTTCCACCGTCTTGATCCCTCGCCATATCGATGTCTTCACCTCCACCTTCAGGGGATTGTAGCCTACGCATCTAGTTCAAGGGTTAATCTAGCACTTAAACCCTTTGATCTCTCTGGTTTTGGCTTGAAGTCAAACAAACACGCAAACACAAACAAAACAACTCCCTCCCTCCCTCTCAATACCTAAACTAATATCCAAAATAAATTAGTAATTCTTTTAGTTGCTGAAGAAACGCGTAACATATTCTTCAAAGATCAATCCAAAAAATGTTAATCAATTTTGTTATGTTCCTCATGTTTCTCGATAACAAAACAAGTCAAAGATAATTAGAATTTGGGAGAAAGGGAAGAAAAGAAATAGACCTAATTTCCAAGGAAATTGTTAATGTGAATGAAGACCCAAACAAGATCGATATGCCCGTGAAACTGCAGAGAGTTAAATAAATAAATAAATAACTTTTTTTATTTTCATTTTTAATATTTCTTGTTTTGAAATTTGAACCATGAGTTAACGGCTGTTATCTCTAGGTTTAGTATGGGGATAGGAAAATTGGGCATAGGAAAATTGAACTCGAAACATCCCTACTTAAATGTAGTCATTATATTCTACTTTCTGTTTTGTCTCCCTTCCATATGGGAATTATTCTCTACAAACTCTAACTGACAAGGAGACTATAAATAGATGGCTACACTCCATACATGATGTAATCCTTTTCTAATCCGAAAACCCTAGAGAAACTCAATCTCTCTCTCTCTGTGAGAGAAAACTCCGTCCTTTCAGTTATTTTGGCATCTCCCCGAGACCATTTAATTGACTTAGGCATCAGAGTTTGCCCAACATCCCCCAAAAGTGCTCCGTTGACCAAATCAAGGATGACGACAACGACTGGACTGGTAGAAACCTTAATTTTGATGCATGGCTCTCCTTGTGTAGCGAGAGAGCAACCCTCATCTTTATAATTTTAACTCCTTGAAGCTGTAGAAAACAGAGAGAAAATTCTCTCAAGTTTTACCGAAGACCCTTTTATGCTTCCAATTTAAAAAAAAAAACCTCACCTAAAGTGAATTAGGTCAATTGGCCAAGGCAATATACCCACACTACACCTAAGTTCGATCTCCTTTAATTATATATATATATATATATATATATATCCCCTTCTATTGAGGGACGCCCTTTACGGTACCCTACAATTTTTTTTCAAATGATCCAAACCATCTATTTTTTAGGTCTTTATTCATAGATCATCCTTACAAAAATTAGACAAATCAGAAACCATTTCGACATCCAATTGTGTCCTACAAAATTAATGAACACGGTGCTTCAAGAAAGTACTAAAATTTCAATAACTCAATTGAATGGTCAAATGATATCGGATTCAAGTGATTTTTGTAGAGATGATCTTTGAATGTGTATCTACAAAATAGACAGTTTGGATTAGTGAAATACAATCCGAGTGGGCCCTACAAAGGTGTCCTCAAATAAGCTTTTATTTGAGAATCTCAATAGAAGCTCTCTGATTGATATATATATATATATATATATATATGGGAAAACATGGTAAAGGGCTTGTTACCATTGCAACTTGCAAGTCCAAGGCCCACCAAAGAAAGAAACAATAATTTCAATGGCATGATGGGCTTGTTTGTACGTTGGTGTAAGTCTACCATTATAAATTATAATTATAAACAATAATTATGGGCCAAGCGGGCCGGGCTTATATGGGCTAGGTGGGTCGGGTTTATGTTCTGAGCCAGACTTTAGACCCCTTGCCTAAGCCTAGCTCACCCTTTGTTGGGCCAGGGCCCATAGCCCACAACTGGCTCGACCTTTTTCTCAATGGGCCGAGTGGGCCTTCATCGGCCTAAGAGCCTGTGGGCCAAATGATGATCCCTAAACACACCCACATATTGAAACGAAAATATGTTTAATACTTATCAAGTTGATTAGTGGTGTTTAAGAATAACAACAAATAAAAAAGTTGAGAAAAACAATAAAAACAAGATAATTATTGATGACGTTTTCTCAAACAGTATGTACCTGATCTATAGGTCGTATGAGCTAATGTGCATTATATATATATATATAGAGCTTCCTTTGAGAGATTCATCAAATAAGCTTATTGAGGGACACCCTTGTAGGGCCCACTTCACATTGTATTTCACTAATCCAAACAGTCTATTTTTTAGATAATTATTCAAAGATCATCTCTACAAAAAATCACTTGAATCCAATATCATTTGACCACTCAATTGAGTTATTGAAATTTTAGTACTTTCTTGAAGTACCGTATTCATTAATTTTGTAGCATACAATTGGATGTCAAAATGGTTTCCTATTTGTCTAATTTTTTGCAAAGATAATCTATGAATGTTGACTCAAACAATAGATGGTTTGGATTGTTGAAAAAAAATTCGTAGGGTACCCTGAAGGGTGTCCCTCAATAGAAGTTTGGGGGTGGATAAGTGGCACTATGTTTTTTATATAAGTTTGGACACAATTTTTGGGTCATTAGATTACTCCACTTTTAATGGATGAGATTATACCTGACATGGCTTTTTGACATAAAAAATAAAAAAAATAAAAGAAATTTTCCCTTTCTTCTCTCTATTTTCTCGGAGAGGTAAATTTCTCTCAATAAATCATTTTTTTCTCTCTTTCTTCTTCCTCTTCCCAACACGTTCACTACTACCTCTCTCTTAACAAACCCAAAAAGAACCTTCTTACTGTTTGCTGATTCTTTCTTTCCTTATTATCTTTATAAAAAAATTGAAACTATTGTGGAGAAAGTATTAAGTCTGCTAGCATCCCATCTTCAAGTTTAACCCTGTTGGTGCCAATGGTTGTGGGAACCAAATTTTAGCCAAACCCTAGGTCAAATATTTCTTTTTATTTGGGGATTATTTGGCATAATTGGGAGTTATTTGATTCAATTAGCATTTATTTGATTTAAATCAAATTTCTAATCACGTCAGTCTCTCCAAATTGGGGAAGAATAATTCATTTCCATATGTGGAATTATTCTTCCGAAACCCTAGCCTCCGAGGCTCCTATAAATACATGGCTACACCAATGCTTGAGGTAATTCTAAACCTACATCTGAAACTCTAAAGAAATTCTATCTCACAAACCTTAGCCGCCATAACTCTTTCTCCCTCTCACACAAGGCTCCGGCCTCCTAGTTCACACCACACATACATCTCCGTACCCTTTAGTTAGCTATTGTTTTCCTACAAACACTCGAATTAACTTAGGCATCGGAGAGCCTTTGGCCAACACCCCCCCGATGTGGTCCTCTCATTCCGATTTTTTTTGCAGGGAGAAAAAGACGATGAAGGGGAAGACGGAATCTTAGACGAATATTCCCGTGGGACGAAAATCTCTCCCACAATGGTGCTATAAGAAGCAAGACTAGTGTTTCTGGGCTCCATTTCTCAAGCATACAACTTGTCCAAGACCCTTAAACATGTGTCTCTGAAATCGATGGGTATTTAAATAGTACTTATGGGTTCCTTTTCTCCCACTACACCTAAAACACAAGAGTTGCCAAAATACTGTGTGGTTGAAGATTCGTAATCTACAAATTTTTTTTTTTTCTGTCAAATTTATAATGAAAATCTCCTTAACATAGGATTAGCCATTAGGTTTATAAGACCTAAGAATTTGAATTTGATCGCATATTACATAAGAAAAAAGGGGAAAACAACATGAAAATTCAGACCATAGAACCTCATAATGTAACAGGCATGAAGAAGAAGAAGAAAAAGTTCGAGAAATGTTGTTAATGGCAGAAGGCATGGCAATTAATGAGATTTAATTAAAGAAATTAAAACATGAATGAAGAGAGAGAAGATATTTTATTATGTAATTAATTAAAGAATTAAGATTAATAAAACTTAATCTTGTGTAAAAAATATAGTGGCAAAGATCGGCATATATATATATATATATATATATCCCCTTCTATTGAGGAATCCCTCAAATAATTTTATTTGATGGACACCCTTTAGGGTTCTTTACGAATTTTTTTCAATGATCCAAATCATATATTTTAACTGTTTCGACATCCAATTGTTTCCTACAAAATCAATGAACACGGTACTTTAAGAAAGTACGAAAATTTCAATAACTGAATTGAGTAGTCAAATGATATCGGATTCAAGTGATTTTTTGAAGAGATGATCTTTGAATGATTATCTAAAAACTAGATAGTTTGGATTAGTGGAATAATGTGAAGTGGGCCCTACAAGGGTGTCCCCTTCTATTGATGGATCCCTCAACCATGTATTTGTTAAGTCTATATTCATAGATCATCCTTGCAAAAGAATTAGACAAATCAGAAACCGTTTCGACATCCAATTGTGTCCTACAAAATCAATGAACACAGTGATTTAAGAAAGTACTAAAATTTGAATAACTCAATTGAGTGATCAAATTATATCGGATTTAAGTAATTTTTTTATAGAGATGATCTTTGATTGATTATCTAAAAAATAGACAGTGTGGATTAGTGAAATACAATGCAAAGTGGGCCCCATAACGGTATATAAATATATATATATATATATATATGGGTTAACATCCGTTTCCCCCTTTGAACTATATACATAATTGTCAATTTACCCCCAAACTAATTTTTCTGTAATTAAGGATGCAAGTTTTTATTTTTATTTTTAATTTTTAAATAGCCAGATATATTTTAGCCAACTCTCATGGTTTTAGTTTGATTTTATGAAGTTGAAGGACCACGGGAATGATTTTGGAAATTGATTCGAGTCAAAGTTAATGGACCATTAGACCTAAAAACCCAAAAGTTGTGTGTTGGCTTTTGTTTTTGGGAATTTGGACAATGCATGGAGTTAGGGTTGGAGTTTGATATAGGGAGGGGGAAGGTGATTGTGGGGGTTCTTGGGGAGGTGTTGTTGGGTGGTTGTGAGTGTGATTGTGGAGGGCTTGTAGGATTACATCGAAATGCCTTTCTATGTGAACAAAAATTAAAATAATTTGACAGAAATTGAGATTGTGCTTGAATTGCTTGGAATTCAAACTATATGGACAAAATTGATCAAATTAAAATAAGAGGGATTAAAAGTGACTTTTTACCCAAAACAAATTCACATTATGATATTATTATATATCTGAACATGATTTTCAATGTTATTATGATAATTGAATGATACAATAAAAGGGGTTTTGGAGTGGTGTTTTTGTTTGTTTCGTGTGCCATGGATATAAAATGCCTATGATGATGTACGCCAATATGCAAAAGCTTGCTGCGGACTTTTGACCCATATTAACGTCGTTGGTCTCGCACAATGCCAAGAAAAAACAAAGATAACTGGCCGGCAAAATAATCCATTTTGGGCTGATTAAAATATTCATATAAATATAATATTTTGATTAAAAAAATTATGATCTTTTTTGGACTGCAATTTTATAATACCATTTGTTAACATGTCTTTATTAAACAAAATTGATAGAGTTTGGAAAGTTGCCGTCTGACAAAAGATAATATTAGGTTTCGGAAATTTGTCACATAAACTTCATTAGCTAATAGCCTGATGGGAAAACATAAATTAATTAAAAGTTTCTATGATCATGTCACCTGTGTGGCATGAAATAATGCTGATAACAATACAGTCACACTAGAGTACAATCACTACTAGAGTACAATCACTACGAGTTAAATTTTAGTTCGTGTTGAAATGTACAGTCTACCCTTGATTACGATGCACCCAAAGTACGTGTTGAAATGTGGCTCTACCCTTGATTACATTAGTCTGCTGCTAGATTCGAGCCCTTAGGGTTGTAATTGGGAGAGTACGTCAAAATATGAAACGTATAAGAGAATATTATTTATGAATTTTTTTTATATATTCATCTTCTTGTATGATGTCATATTTATAATATGATAGAACCTTAGTAGCCAAGTAAATAATAATATTTCTATTTATTGTAGGAAATCAGAAATTAAAGTAAATCAAATACAATTATAATGGAAATCTTTTGTGTGTAAGGAAAGAAAGTCAATGGTCTACAAGTCATGCCAACACTCCCTCTCACGTTGGTACATAAATGTTGCTAATGCCCAACTGATCTAGTGAATTGTGGAACGCTCTACTAGAAATCGTTTTTGTCAAAATATCCACAAATTTATCCTCGGACTTCAAGAAAGGCAACTGAATTACTTTAGCCTCCAGTTTATGTTTGATGAAGTGTTGATCCACCTCAACATATTTAGTGCGATCATGTTGAACCGAATTATGTGCAATAGCTATATGTTCACGCTAAAAACTAAACAGATAGAAATAGAGCTAACTTACAAGTGGAATAGGGGTTTGGACCTGAGGCTAAAAACTAAATAGATAGAAATAGAGCTAACTTACAAGTGGAATGGGGGTTTGGACCCGAGGAGCCTTCGGTCCGTAGCTTCCTTTCTTAGAGCGTAGTGCTAGATTCAGCCTAGAGAAAGAAACGGCAGGTGCAGTCTGGGACACCGGTGTGGCGCCTGCCGAAGACCCTCCGATGCCAAAGTTAGTGACTAAGAGCAATTCTATTGACAATGTGAAAGCACAAGTCAAGTAAACAGTCTTACCTCTTGGCTAGGCCAAGGGGCTCTATTTATAAAGAGCATTTGTGATGCTCCTAGTACTTAGTTTCGATGTGGGACTCGTGGGAGTGTCTTCGGCAGTCGACATGTGCCCTGATAGGTTCTGGCGGGAGTTCCGAGGTTAACTTGTTAGAATCGGTCGAATGTGCTAACTGGTTGCTCTGCATCATGTGCCGAAGGTTGGTGTCTTCCATCAGTCGTAGGCATTTTACCGATTTGACCAATATGAATCGGTGGAGCATGCCGATCGACGTTTTAGCATGGCTCACTGAGCTGGTCTGGGCTGGGTAGATTTGCCACGTGTCAAGACGTGAGTGAGGGGTCAGATATGGTACAAACACTATAGCAGCCTTGTTGTCGCAAAAGAGATTCATTGTGGACGTGGGTTTATACCCAGGTTTAGTAAGCAACTTCCTTCATCGAATGAGCTCACAAATTCCTTTAGTCATGCCTCTGAACTAGGCTTCTACACTGGGCCTTCTGTTTCTTGCTCCTCTATGTCACCAAATTACCTCCCACGAAAGTGAAGTAACCCAATGTGGATCTTCTATTTGTTACATTGCATGCCCAATCAAGATCTGATTGTGTTGAATTTTGCAACTGGTGCAAAGATTTCTTCATAATCTACACCATAAGTCTATGTGTACCCTTTCATCACAAGTCTTGCCTTGTATTACTCGATAGATCCATCAACGTTACATCCGATAGTCTTTTTTCCTTGTGGTAAAGTTTCCAGTGTCCAATTTTGATTCTTCTCAAGAGCTTTCATCTATTCCTTTATAGCTAGAACCCACTTAGGATCTTTCAATACTTCAAAAACCTTGGTTGGGATATGAATAGCAGAACTGATGCACAAAGTTAGTGGTTTGAACAGCTTTTGAATGGATACATGATTCACAATTGGATACTTTGATGTCTTGCCAATATCAGGTGAATAACGGTTTGATGGCTTCCCACGATTTTGCCTAAATGGTAATTGATATCCAACAGATTTATCCTCTAAATTCAAAAGTGTAGTAGGAGTAGTTATCTCAAGGACATTCTCATGAGATTGATTTGTTGGTACTATTGATTTTAAAAATGGGTCTTTATCTCATTGTTCTGTATTGTCTGTAGGCATGGGACTCATATCAGAAACATCATTGTAGGGGTCAGCGATCGATCACTGTGAATGGGCGATTGATCGCTGATAAAGAGCGTCTCTTGCTCTAGACTCGGGACAATCGATCGTCAGGTTTGGACAATCGATCGTTTCTTGGCCGAGAGCAATTTCATGCTCCAAACCTCTAGGCAATTGATTGTCAGAGGCATGACGATTTTGTATAGAGGCGAATTTCTTCGTTTTCCAAGTTGCTCCAATTCTATTCTTCACTTCGTATTTCCCCCTGAAGTGAAGAATTAGATGCTGGGTCATGGAAAAACATTTTAGTTTCCATAAAGGTCACATCCAAAAAGATATAGGTATGTCGGGTAAGATGGTGATAACAGCGGGGCCTTTCTGATGAGTGACATAACCTACAAAAACACAACGAAGCGCACATGGATCAAGTTTGCTACATTGATTTTTATGGAGATGAACAAATGCCACACATCCAAAGATTGGGGGTGTGAGTACCAAAACATAAAGTAGGGGCCCGTCTTGTGCAAGCACTTGTAAGGGAGTTTTAAAGTTCAATGCACCAGAAGGCATGCGGTTGATCAGGTGAACTGCGATGACAATAGCATCATCCCAATGTTGGTGAGGAACATGAGTGCCAATCAGAAGTGCTCGTGCTATTTCAAGAAGATGTCAATTCTTTCGCTCAGCAACACCATTTTATTATGGTGTTTGAGGAAAATGCGTCTCATGGATAATTCCATGTTGTTGGAAGTAAGCTTGAAAGTCATGATTGACAAATTCTTCACCATTGTCTGAGCAAAGAATTTGTATTTGAGCATTGAACTGAGTTTTCATCTATTTGTGGAAGAAATGAAAACGGAACACTTTATTTTTATTCTTCAGCAAATAAAGTCATGTCATCCATGTACAATCATCTACAAATGTGACAAACCACCGAACGCCAGAAGGAGCAATGATAGATGAAGATCCCCAGACATCAAAGTGAATTAACACAAATGGAGTAGTACACTTGTTCGTACTCAGCGGATAGGGCACACAATGACTCTTGGCCAAAATACAAGTATCATATTTGAAGTCAGAGTCCTTGAAACCTGAGAATAAATCTAGTATAAGATGCTTCAGATAATTAAAAGATTGATGTCCCAATCGACGGTGCCACAACCAAATTTGCTTTTGTTTGCTATAAAAGGGATGTGTCACACTGTTAGTCATGTCGGGATTGAAGTCATCTACATAATAGAGTCCCCTTCTTTTAGTACCACGACCAAGAATCTTCTTAGTTGTGAATATCCTGAAGAAAACAAAAATTCGAGTAAATGAGTACACAACAATTCAATTGTTCAGTAAGCTTACTTGCAGACATCAATTTATTGGATAAAGATGGAACAAATAAAGTATTAGATAGTGAGAAAGAGGATGAGAGTGCAACAGTGTCAACCCTTGTCACAGGATAGGTAACTCCATTGGTGTTAACAATACAAGTTCTTCGAGGTTGGGTAGTATTTAGAAAATCATCAAGATCAAACGTCATATGATCAATTGCACCGGAATCAATTATCCAGCTTGTGGAATCACTCTTATCAGAAATATGAAATCCATAACCAGTACCATTATTGGCCGTACCGCGTTGTGTTCGATCTTTGAGAGTAGCCCACCATTCAGTGTAGCCATGCAATTTAAAACAAGTCTCACTAGTGTGCCTCGGATCACCACAGTATGTGCAATCTTGTCCATATGTTGGGGTCGTTAGTTGGGAAGTAATAATATGTGCACCAAAATATGCATATGATACAGGTTTAATAGGAATCAGGATTGGGATATGAGCCTCAGTCGGGGTCGGAGTTAAAGTCGAAATCGGGATCTGGGTCTGCATCAGAGACAAATTCAAGGTGAGGGTCGTCATCATAGACGGGGTCGGGGTCGTCAAAATAGAACCCTGATTCAGGATCATGTTCGGGGGTTGAAATCTGCATATGTAGGAGTTGAGCCACCTGGGCACTCAACTCGTCTATGGTTGGTTGACAAAGAGAGACGAAGTCGGTGGTGCTACCTCCATGAGGATTGAAAATCATCAACCCCCATAGCGGCGGTGGGAGTTTAAAACTAGAATAAGTAATTCCAAGATTACCGCTCTGATACCATGTCAAAATATGAAACGAATAAGGGAATATTATTTGTTGGAATTTTCTATATATTCCTCTCCTTATAAGAGGTCATATTTATAATACAACAAAGCCTTAGTGGTCAAGTAAATAATAAATTCCTATATCTATTTACAGTAGGAAATCAAATATTAAAGTAAATCAAATACAATTATAATTGGAATCCTTGGTGTGTAAGGAAAAAAAGTCAATAGTTTACAAGTCACGCCAATAGAATATCATAGCACTGATTATTTTTTTTACAGCATTGACAGGGGTGTATCGTAGGCGTGATTATCTTTTGTACTCCATCGTCGACAACTGTATTGGGTCCTTGTTTGGGTCTTAATATGGGTTCATGTGATTGATTGCCTGCGTGACTATTGTAATCGAGCCTTTCAGCTTTTACCAATGAAACCAATGATTTTTCTCTTGTTTGGCAAAAAAAATGATTACGTGTTGATATCAAATAAATAAAAGTTTTAACCTATTGAAAAGAACCATAATAATTCGGTCAAGTCAAGATTATGACAAGCGAAGCAAACTGGTAATAATGAACTAATTTTGTGAACTCATTATTAAACCTAACTTCTAATCGACTCAATATAAGTTATTGTCTACACCTTCAATGAATAAAGGACTTCAACAATTTCTCTAGCGCAAGAAAGCACCGATGTAATTGAATTAAAAATCATTATGTAAGAAAAATAACAAGATGAATGGGAAATAGTATAGAAAAGCAGCTCGAATCACTATAATATAAAGGAAAGGTCTTGGGTTCGAGTCTTAATATCCATGTAGTGTGTGTAAGTTTAACATATTATCCTATCTCAATAGAAAAGGTACTCAAAAATTCAACAAACTCAATATACAAGATAATTTGACCCATGAAAAATTCAGACCCAAACACTAATTAGCATATGTATACTACGATATTCAACATCATTAGTTATTTAATATTACAGTGCTTGCTCTCATATCAAAGTTGGTGACTGGTTACAGTATAATCATTCAATTCGAAGTAGAGGAAAAAGGATTAGGTGGTATGGCGAGATTGTCACCTTCTCTTTCTAACATCTGAACTACATTTTTCATTGGAGGACGATCTATTGGGTGCCATTGGACGCACCATAGACCCACAATGGCAAGTTTTTCTGCAATTTTAGCGTCTCCTTGATCCTCAATATGAATCCGTAGGTCGTCCCCTTGTTCCAAAAGGTTATAAATCCATTCTGGGAAGTAGACTTGGCTGGTGGAGTCCTCCATAACCTTAAAGTTTTTTCTACCACCAACCATTTCCAGCAACAATGTCCCGAAACTATAGACATCTGACTTGTAGGACACATTACCGAAGTTCCTAGAGAACACTTCTGGTGCAATGTAGCCCATCGTCCCCCTGACGGTCGTCATGGATATTGCACTTTGATCCCTTGAACATAGCTTGGCTAGACCAAAATCAGAAACTTTCGGGGTGAAATTCTGGTCTAACAAAATGTTATGGGGTTTGATGTCGAAATGGAGGATTCGGTGGTCACACCCTTGGTGAAGATACTCAATTCCTTTGGCTATACCTAAAGCAATATCTTGCAACTTATCCCAACCAAGGAAAGAGTTATTATTATCTGCTGATGATAAAAAATTTTGTAATGAACCATTTGGTAAGAATTCATACACAAGAGCTCGTATAAACCCATCAGCACAAAAGCCAACCAAGCGAACCACATTGACATGGTGCACTCGACCCATCGTTCCCATTTCATTTGTAAAATCTTCTCCATTATTTTCGTTTGAATTGTTGAGGATTTTCACAGCAACGAGCAATTCAGATGAAAGCTTCCCTTTAAAAACTATTCCATAGGCCCCTTGCCCTAACTTTTCCTTGAATTGATTTGTTATCCTCTTAATATCAGCATAGGAATATCTACTTGGCTTCTGAGCTATGTAATCTTCCAAAAATCTTTCAATCCTCAGCTGATTATTTTTGTCTAATATTTTCTTGGAGCTATAGGCATGATAGATGATGAGAGCCCCCACTGCTATAAGAGCCACAGAAACTGTGCAAACTGCAGATAGAGATGACAAAAATTAACCTAATTACATGTGATTCAGATTTATAGTCCAGCAAGCAAGTGCTTTAATTTATGGAAAACTCACCTGATATCTTTATGTGTGTCCCTCTGCGGCTACTATCTGTAAAGTACTTTTGCGATCAAATCAATAAAATACTGAGTCCTGACTAATTGGATCGAATGACTGAAAATAAATAATATTTGCTGTCAAAGTACTTCAACAAAGCCAAGTTTAGTTAAATGATACCTTCAGGGAAATCTAAACATTCGCTTTCTGCAGTCTGAACATGTGCAAGACTATATTCACTAATCTTTGATCTACATGCCTTGCCCATCTCTTCGCAATGTTGACATGATGGTTTGGACCAATGCAACTTCATAATTTTCTTCATTGCAAAGGTTGATATGTCTGGAATTGATGTATAGTCATGCAGCTTGGTACAAGACACTAGGGGAAATCTATCAACAGAACATTGAGCGTTGACAGCGAATGTCTGGTTTTCAGGATTGTCAAGGTGGTAAGGTCCCACTTCCATCAGACAAAAACCGTAGGATAATCTTTCTTCTAAATATGGACAACTGAATAGGGTATAATTATAGTTATGTGGTCCAGGCATAAACTGTAAGGGAGAGGAAGATAAACTGAGGTCGAAAAACTCTCTCGGTGGGTGATAATTTCGGTAATATATTTCAATCTCCTGAGATGTGTAGTCAATCCTTTCAACGAAGAGGTTGTCAGATGATGCTGGCATCTTGAGCACAATCTCGTTGTCATTAGTGCATGACAGATCAAAGCCATGGTAACCACAATGGATTGACTGCTTACCTTTAAGTTGAAATGGGAATCGGATGGCTGGGCCATCCGGTTTACATCTTGCTTGTGTGCAAATTTCAAGGTCTACTCCTCGATGCACTGCATCTACATCTACATCTACTACTATGAGCAACCAGCATAAGAAGTTGATCAGAAGCATTATTTCTAACAAAAAAATGGGTTAGCATTCCGCTCCCTTGCTAAATTACCTATTGATTGTATACGACAGATACGGATATATAAGATTTAGCATTAATATATAATTATATATATATGATTGAATTGATGTGTGGACTGGTTCAAATGCATTTACTAAATTTTTTTTTTATCAACGAGGGATAGATGATTTGAACACTAAACCAACAAAAACGATAACCACTAAACCAACAAGGGTTTAGTATTTAATTTCCATAAGGATTAATATTTAATTTTCTCTGTTTGGGCGACTTTGCTTTTGGTTGACTGAGCAGCTTATCGCTTGCCTTCAAGGGCCCAAAATCCAAATGGTCATTTCTGAAGTCCCTCCTTTCTTATCTGCCATAACCAGAAGTTTAGAACCTAAGTTGTCTAATTAATCTGTCCTCTTCCATAATTTTGATAAATTCCTATTGGATTGAATACCTCTTCCCTTCCTCCTAATATTCTCTCTCACCGTGTCTAGAGGAAGTCTCCTCTTTGCTGCACACATAGCCCTTCTCCTTCTCCTTCTTCCTCCTTCCTTCTGTTTCCAAACTTCCACCGTGGAAGATAGTGCCCTCTTTTGTGGCAATATTAACATAAGGTCTCCATTCGATTTAAATGGAGACCTTCAAAAATGTGGCTACAACACTTTTCAGCTTTATTGTGAGGAAAATGTTACCATAATATGCTTATATTCGGGAAGGTATCACGTAAAGGCGATCAATTACAGTGACTGGACAATCCGAGTTGTGGATGCTGGTGTTCAGAAGAAAGACAACTACTTCTCCAACCCACGTTACTCTTTAACCTCCTTGAACCTTAGTGATGGAAATCCTTTCTCCTATGCTCTTCAGTTTACTGACACATCTATTCAAGAACTCCGACTGTACAGTCTAGTGATACATGAAGTGCCTATAATTTTTATCGGCTGTGCAAATCCAATGCATTCTCCTCGCCTTGTTGATACAGCTCCATGCATCAACAATTCTGCCAATTCTTCTTTGTCCAGTACTTTAAGAATGTTTTCTTACGTCATAATTGGCTTGAATGGCTCCATAATAAGTCCCTTCGATTTGGGGGAGTCCTGCAAAATAACACAAATGGTTGTGGTGTCATCTTCAACATCTACAGATCTGCACCAGAACTTGTCCTGTGAAGGTATATATAATGAAATAGCGCGTGGCTTTGAGCTCTCATGGTTTAACGCTGCATGTTACTTAAAATGTGGAATGCATAAGGAGAACTGCACGCTCGACAATGTGAGTAAAACCAAGTGCCCTTCAATAACCAAAGGTACTATAGTGCATCTGTTAATGATTTCACTTATTCAATAATGCTAGCTAGAGTCAACATATGTATTCTCTCTCCTCAGTGAAAAAGCACGGACACGGATACGGATACGGCTGATAGTATTATTGATTGATAGAGGGAATAAGTAACAGTACAAAAAAAAATGGGACCATGTTGTTGGGGATTAGGCGAATTTATTTATACATATAGGCTCGGTCATCGGACTAACTGAGTAGTCTTACCTACTCAACTGCAAAGAGGGGGCAGGAACCTAACCCTTGATAGATTGTGCCCCATGTCCCCCTAAGACCATGCCTGTAGAAAAATTACATGTTACATTCCTCAAATAAGAGATCACAAGTCCGGAGGTTCCTCAAACCAAGTAATGATAAAACCCACCCATTTGACTTTAATTCTTCACATTTGGTTAATTTCCTTAGTTGTCAATTTCTCCCTTGATTGTATTTTTCGCACAACAACTTTACACATTGGCAAGATTTTGTTGTCAAATAACATGTCATGCTGTTCTCGTGTGTGGGAAGGACACATAGGCTTTTGCTTCCATTTGTGTACAGATTGATATATTGCAGCCATCTACTACAGATATATTATGTTAGAGATACTGGTCAAAGGAATAGGAAGAGAGTTTTTATCAACTAAGTACGGGGAGGCTAGTTTATGGTGTTTTCACTTCAAATAATTTGGTGGTCAAAAGGAGACTATGACATGTTGATTTCTAATATATACATATGTATTATGATCATTTTGTATGCAAATATGAATCTTATTTTCTTTTGCAATGCAGAACATTTGTACAAGAAGATCTTAAAGTTCATACGCTCTATACCAGGCAAAGTAGCCTACTCTCTAATCCAACTTACATATAATTCAAATGTGTAGTACTTAGTTTCTTAATCCGGCATTACATTCATCAAAGTATACTTCATTGAATTATGATTTTATGATTGAGTTTTTCACTTGTGTTGCAGGCTGGGTAATCTCCTTGTATTTCTATGGGCTCACCCACGAGTGCTACAGGGGAATCCCCCTTTATCTGCTTCCATTAACCTGTGTAATCCCTTACTTAGGTAATGTGAATTACTTGAAATCAGTTACTGTGTAGCATTTTTCAGTTTTATCTATTGATAACTGAAGAAGAAAAGCATGAACTCGTTTGATAACCATTTTTTTTTTTTTTCTTCTCAACATTTGGTTTTTAAGTTAAAGAGATAGAGAGAAAAAATGAGAAAGAAAGGAGAAGAGGGAGAAAATGGAATGAAATGTTGCTAAAAAAGAAAACCAATTAAAAGCAGTTTCAAATACCTCTTATTTTCAAGTTTTTGCTTATTACATTCTCCTTCATTTTTCCATTCCCCATCTCTTCTTTCTCCATTATTTCTCCCATATATTTGTTTCTCCATCTTTGCTAAAAAAGTAACAACTAAAAACTAAACACGAAAATGTTACCAGACGGCGGGGCCCTTGACTAATGAAAACTGTTGTATACTAAGGAAAATGTTGATAGTATTGAAGCAATCAATTAATATCTCTATTGAGTCCACTTTTTGTGAACTGCGCAGGAATATTGCACATAGTCATACATGTGTTTGGCTTTCCCTGTGCAACTGCATTAATAATATACAAATGGAAAAGGAGGCACTTGTCAATGCATGACAATATAGAAGACTTTTTGCAGAACAATAGGCTCATGCCAGTAAGGTACTCTTACTCAAACATAAAAAAGATGGCCAAAGGTTTCAAGGAAAAATTGGGTGAAGGGGGCTATGGCTCTGTATACAAGGCAAAGCTTCGTAGTGGTCGCCTTGTAGCCATTAAGATGTTGGGTAAGTCCAACGCTAATGGGCAAGACTTCATCAACGAAGTTGCTACCATTGGAAGGATTCACCATGTTAACGTGGTGCAACTCATTGGCTTCTGTGTTGAGGGTTCAAAGCGTGCTCTCGTATACGACTTCATGCCTAATGGATCTCTTGATAAATACTTATTTTCTCAACAAGGAGTTGTCTCTTTGAATTGTGAGAAAATGTTTGAAATCGCCCTTGGAGTGGCTCGTGGTATTGAATATCTGCACAGAGGATGTGAAATGCAAATTCTGCACTTTGACATCAAACCTCATAACATTCTTCTTGATGAGAATTTTCTTCCCAAGGTGTCTGATTTTGGATTAGCAAGGCTATGCCCGCTCGATAATAGCATTGTATCTTTGACAGCAGCAAGAGGAACTCTCGGATACATAGCACCAGAGTTATTCTATAAAAACATTGGAAGTATTTCATACAAAGCTGATGTCTATAGTTTCGGAATGCTATTGATGGAAATGGCTGGCAGAAGAAAGAATTTAAATGCAACCATAGAGAAGTCGAGCCAAATATACTTTCCAACATGGGCTTTTGACCAATTGAGTGATGGAAAGGACATAAAAATTGGGGATGCCACAGATGAGGAAGAGAAGATCATAAAGAAGATGATCATTGTGGCATTGTGGTGCATACAAATGAAACCTAGCGATCGCCCTTCTATGAATAAAGCAGTTGAGATGCTTGAAGGAGAAATTGAGAGCCTTGAAATGCCTCCAAAGCCTTTCTTGTATCCACAACAGATGCCAGAAGTGGTTCCTGGGGACAATTCAAGTACCACAAGTGCATCAACAGTGACAAGTTCTAAAGAAATCGTTTCGATTGTAGATGCGGATTAAACAATGTAATATATAGCAATCTTGATGTGCAAGGGAGATGACATCCTGAATTAGCACAATTAGACTTATGTTTCTTTTCTTTCTTTTTTTTAAAATGGACTTTTGTTCTGTTGCATTTGATAGAATATGCAGGTTTTAATTTTATTTTTATTTTTACACACTTGAATTATGGATTTTAGCGTGGAATCTACATAATGTGAGTTTTATTTGTGTAATTGGTACTTTGGTGGCGAGGGGTAAATTTAAATGCTATTCAAGTAGACTTATCGATCTTCACACACTTTAAACCTTGACCAAATATACTTATGACTAGTCAACTGCTAGTCATGAAAAACCATAACTAAGAACACACACACAAAGAGCATAACAATCTATACCTGCAAGCCTAGAAGATTTCTAGTGACAACCTAGGCACTTAGGAGGACCCAAGGATTGAAATATCGGCCGATACACCGATATATCGGCCGATATATCGACATTTTGAACTGTCGACATCGATATTGGGGGGTAAGGTTATATCTTCCCCTATATCGATGATATATCCCCGATAAGTGCGATATTCCCGATATTTTGCCGATATCTACCGATATTTCCCGATACCCATAACAAAACCCAAAAAAATTAAAAAGTTTTGAAGCAAATTGAAACTGAAAATATTTTTTAGAGGTATATGTGCAGTGATTAGATATGTGTGAATGCTTTTGGCAATATTCAATGCAAAAGATGTTTTGGAGTATGCGTCAAAAGAATCTATGCATAGTCAATTGAAGGGACATACATGTCCTATCTCAAGCTTATTTGCCACTAACTTGGCTTCCCATCTTTTGGTCTAACGTGTATTGATCACAACCACTATATTTGTAAATTTGTAGATTATATGATAGACAAAATATTAGTATAATAATAATTAATAATGTAAAGAATGTGAGTGACTGTTTTTTGAGCCATGAAAAGAAGAACTTGGAAGAAGAATTGATTCTTTACTTCGTGCTTGGAATACTGTTTTGAGCTTTGGGGTTCTCTTTTTTGGCTTATTGTTCCGCCTTTAAACTGTTGAAAGCTTTTATCTAAGTCTGAGCTTCTTGTGGAACTCTTTATCATTTAATATTTGTTTCATTTTTTGGTTGTTTCTTTTTCACTTTTCGAAGTCAGACAATTGGCAAAATGCAATTCACTGCCCACATACCTCCAAAAAATTTGGCTACTTTTAGTTCCATCAAAGTCAGAGAATCATCCAACTGGAATCCATAAAATAAAGTCTGCAAAGCCCATATACCATTGTCCCCCAACCCCAAAAAGTTCCCATTGTTATCACGAGAGAAGCCCTTTTTAAATCAAAGGCTATTTTGCTTTTTTTGGGGCACCAAATCTTCCCTTCTCTTCCTTTCTCTATTAGCTTTTCAATTTTTATTTAGTTTGTAAGCTTCTTTCCTTGTTTGCAACTTCTCTTTGACTGCTATTTCAGGTATGTGGCTCTCCTTCATGGTCTATATTATTTTTGTGATAGATTTGATATTGTAAGTTCATTTAATATATTTTAAGTGTGATAGATTAAAAATGGCAAGTAGTAGTGGACCGAGTGGAGCTAGTGTGCCTGGTGGTCTTGATGTGGCATGGAAATATGCTCGTCCAATAGAAGGCAATAAGCATGGCACCATATGCACATTTTGTGAATCCACATTTAAAAGTGGTGGAATTACACGGTTAAAGTATCATTTGGCCGGATTTGATCCACATAAAAGTGTAAAGAAGTGCAAAGAAGTACCACCAGATATTAAGAAGGAGGTAATTGCATGGATAAAGGAGAAAGAGTCTAGCAAACAACATAAGAAATCTGTTGAAGAAAACATAAGATCTACAGCAAGAGAGGGATACATGGGCAATAAAAGTAGCAATCCTGTTGATGATGATGATGACGATGATGACGATGGATATGCATATCCTCCAGACATGCACCCTGCGGAGAAAGAAGATTACCTTGCTGCCATTAGAGCGTCGAAGCAAGAACGGTTTAGACAAGGAGGAGTTTATGGAATGGGAAGCAAACGATTTGCAGGGGGAGCAAGTGGTAGTAGTCAACCGCAATACCGTCGCACTCAAAGCCTTTGAGACCTACTTCCATCTCCTCCGGTACCAATGCCACACAAGAACACTAGAGCAAAACAAAGAACAATCAAAGGCATGATTAGAAACTCAGCAGAGGTACTTGGAAGATACTGCAGCAAATTCTTCATACTTGAGAATGTGGCTCCTCAAAAAGCAAGTTCCCCTCATTTCAAGAATATGATTACTGCAGCCCAACAAGCAGGTTTTGCTTTATTCCTTATAACTTTCCTTTCTTGAATTTAAATATTCTAAACACACCAATTACTAATATGAGTTTATATTAGGTCAAGGCGTAGCCACACCATCACCGTATGAAATAAAGCATAAGTACTTAGATATGGAACACACAGACATGCAAGCATATGTGGAAAAGGTAAAGGAAGATTGGGGCGTGTATGGATGCACCATCATGAGTGATGGATGGACTGGCCCCACGAGGTTGTTGATAATAAATTTCATGGTCTACTCAAACGGGAAAACAATTTTTTTGAAATCAGTGGATGCTTCAAAATAAAACCAAGGATGCAAAGTACATTGCCAAATTGTTGAAGGATGTCATAAAAGAGGTTGGGCCGTCGAATGTTGTTCATATTGTCACCGACAATGGTTTAGCCTTTGTTAAGGCTGGACAAATGATGATGGAGCGGTACCCTATTTATTGGACTCCTTGTGCTGCACATTGCATTGATTTAATATTTGAAGATATTGGGAAGCAAGAGTCGGTGGCTAATGTCATAAATAAGGCTAGGAAATTAACCAACTACATTTACAATCATAGTTGGCTATTGGCTCAGATGAGGATCTTCTGTCAAGGAGATTTGGTCCGACCCGGTGCAACTCGATTTGTGACAAACTACATCACCATCAATAGCATCTTAAATAAGAAAGCTGGGTTGAAGCAACTTTTTACAAGTGAGGAATGGTATAATAGTCGATTTAGTGAATCAGACGAGGGGAAGAGAATTGAAAGTCGAGTCCTTGATCATAGATTCTGGGATGCCATGGAAGGAGTGCAATCCATCTATGAGCCTTTGTATAGCATCTTGCGAATTGTTGACACAGAGGTAGTTCCTACAATGCCTATCTTATATGATATGTTTCACATAATGAAAGAGAAGATTTCTAAGTTGAAGGGAAAAAAATGGCTTCTCAAAATCATCAATCACAGATAGGATGTCACATTATCTCGTCCATTACATCAAGCTGGTATGTTTTAATCTTTTAGTAAAAATATGCATCAATTTTTAAATTTATACAACGGGTATTAACTACTCTTCATATTTGTAGCCCACTACTTGAACCCTAGATATCAATATGAAACAGGGGTTGGCCACAATAAAGAGTTACTTTCAGGACTCCAACGCGTATTTGAAAGGTTGAACCCAACTGGGGATAGAGGTTTGCAAGCATTTGGGGCTGAGGTAAGTGAACACAAAACAATGTCTTCCTCATTAAATTTAGTTTTATGCATCTTGAACACAAAACATTGTGATCCAGGTGATAAATTTTAGAGACTGTAGAAAGACATTTCGCACTGAGATGGTCAAATCAAGAAAATCGATCCCCAGCAGAATGGTGGAATCTTCATGGTGATTCTGCCCCGAACTTGCAAAAAATTGCTATGCGTATATTGTCACAGACAGCATCATCATCGGCATGTGAGCAAAATTGGAGTACATTTGCTCTTATTCACACGAAACAAAGGAACCGTCTCGCATATACTAGGCTGGAAAAGATTGTCTTTTGCTATTATAATATGAAACTTAAGCTACGTGATGAAGAGGCTGAAATGAACAAGGTTGCAGAAAATGACTACATAGACCTTCTTGACATTGCAGGGCAACCATCTGATGATGATAATAATCCAATTCAACAATGGATTATGACAGCTCACTTGGATGATGAACAAGGCAACCCTGATGCCGTTATAGCACAACATGCTGCCCAAGAAGGAGTTGATGTTGATAGAGTCATATCCGAAGATGTTAGGAGTGGAGATACTTCATCATTTGAAAGGGATATGCTTGGACCTAGGCAATGTCAAAGACGTCCCTTGAGAGACAATGCTAGTGCTAGTAGAATGGAAAGTTCATCCAATTCGTCAGATAATGATGGAGGAAGTAATGCTGGATCGGGAGGTAATGAAGAAGGAAGACAATACAGCCCATTTACTGTTGAGGCTGATTTTACTCATGCCACCCAAGATGAGGATCATGGATGCAGAGAAGCTGGACCAGGCATTGGTGCAATTGGGAAGCAATACTCAAAGAAAAGAAGCCAACCAATCAATCCATCTGAAGATGACATGGCGATCAGTTTTGGATCTATGAGCATAGGAACTAGACCTAGTACTAACTCAAATGAATCTTATGATGGCTATGGTTATGTCATGTCTGATTATAGTGGAACTAGATATGGAGCTCAAGATGAGGAAACAGATTATGGACCTACTAGTTGGGTTAATCCTAACTATCCCATATATGGGATGACAGTAGGAAGCTCAAGAGAGATATATGTGCACCATGTTCAAATATGGCTTACAAACTACTCGGGTTACATGACTTGGTATGATTATTGTATGAATCTAAATGGTTGTTCCTCATTGTTTGAACCTCATAGGAGCTCTTCATTTATGTAGTTGGACACTCATCTAAATTGTAATACAATGTTTAAATAAACTATGGATTTATGCATGATTTATTCATTCTAATCAACTTTTTATTTTCAAACTTTTCATTAACGCGCATTACATACCACTTATACTTCATCATATATATATATATCTTATTATTAGTAAATTTTGAGTTTTATTTGTTCAATACATTCATTGACAATGTATATAACATCTATGAAATTTTTACACCAAAATGATGTGTTTCAATGCCTATATCTGTTATTTTTGTTGATTTCTTTCCGATACCTAAAACGATAACGATATATCCCCCGAAATATCCGTAAATTGGAGGCCCGATATTATCTGCACGGCCGATATTTTAATCCTTGGGAGGACCCGTCAATCTAGGCATCCTCTATGCTAGCAACAACTATGGTAAAAGTGTATGGAAATATCATAATCAAGTAAACAGCAAATAGCAAATAATGTTGACTAGTCAACCGCAAGAACACACACTACAAGAAAATAGGTCTTAATTGACACTTCATAGTTGACGCTTATTGGAAAACCATAAACTATTCTACTAAACCATGACACTTTTCAATAAACGTCAACTATATGCCAATGTTTCATGACGTTTGATAAAAAACGTCAATTAAAACCCTCTATATATGACACTTCTTAACAACCATCAAGGAACACCCCTTATACTTAACGCTTTTTTTAAGGAAAAAAAAAACAAACAAGTGATAGAGTTCGCGAGAGGTCGCTCCAAATAAACTCTTTCTTTTTATCTTGGTCACCACCTTGTTCCAAAACCCAAAGCAAGCCCTAGGTTTTTCACTTTTTCTTCAAGTCTGAAAATGTCTCCTCGTAGTCTATCCCATATCTCTGTGTGTACCCCTTCGCCACCAAACTAGCTTTATATCTTTCAACGGATCCATCTGCTTTGAGTTTCACAGTATAAATCTACCTGCATCCTATTGTCTTCTTTCCATGAGGTAAGGGCATGAGTTCCCACGTGACATTCTTTTGGAGAACTCGCATTTCTTCATTCATAGCTTCTTTCCATTTTGGGTCTTCTAGTGCTTTAGTAACATTGTTGGGGACAGATATGTCAGCCAACTGCTTCACATAGTGCACACGTGACTCTAATAATCTGCTGAGAGATGTATAATTATTGATAGGGTATTTCCCTTTGGCTTTAAGATCTACTTCATATTGTACTCGAGGTTTACCACGGTTCTTCATTTCTAGAAGCTGATATGTAGCCTCTGTGCCTTCTGAAATCAAATCATCATGGGATATATCATTAGTGTTATCGTTTCAGGAGAAGAGGTTACGAATGACTTCTCAACAGGTGATTAGTGCAGATCGAGCTGAAATGGGCAAAATCTCATAAACTGTTCAGCTTTCTCATCCCGATTTTGACAAAGATGGAGACAATCAAAGTTTTCCCTAGCAATTGGTCGTTGTCCTGGTAACGATCGTTTTGAAGCGGTTCTCTGTAGTTGAAGAACTAAGGGTAATCAATTGCTTTCCACTAGCGATCGGTCATTTTGATGCAGAGTGACGTCTTGGGGAAAAAATCGAGAATTGGAGCAGTGGTGGATTCTCGATTCTCCTCCTGGGCTGTTGAAAAATATAAGTAATGTTCCCGAAACACAACATCTATAAAGGTAAAGACCTTCTGACTAAGAGGATGATAACACCGGTATCCTTTTTTGATGAGGTGCATAGCCAATGAAAACACAGTTTTCGGCTAGGGGATTCAATTTGCTTCGTTGGTGATCTTGTAAGTGGACAAATACAACACAGCTGAAAATATGGGGTTCCAGGTTTAGGGTGGGAGGTGTTTGGATATGGTGGTGAAGTGTTTGAAGTGGTGTTTGGAAATTTAGGATACTAGAGGGAATCCCATTGATAAGGTATGCTGTAGAGGCGATAGCTTCGCCCCAAAAAGATCGTGGCATATTGGCACCAAAGAGAGAGGCACGAACGACTTCCAATAAGTGTCTGTTCTTTCTTTTAGCCACCTCATTCTGTTGGGGAGTGTAAGGGCATGAGCGTTGATGTGTAATGCCATGATCTTGTAAGACTAGTTAAGATCATGGTTGAGAAATTCTCTGCCATTGTCAGAACGAAGAACCTGAATTCTGGCATGAAACTAAGTCTCCACCATTTGATAAAACTGTTGAAACCTGGAACTGACTTTCCCTTTAGTTTTTAGAAAGGAAACCCACGTCATGCGTGTGCAATCATCTATAAACGTGACAAACCATCATGCCCCTGCCGGAGTGGCAATTTTCAGAATGAACAAGAGAAAACGGAATGAAACTCTTATTTGAATTTAATGGGAACGGGACACAATGGCTTTTAGCCAATTTACACGTATCACACTGGAGGCTTGAAACATCAAGATTGGAAAATAATGATGGAAACAATTTCTTAAGATAATCGAACGAGGCATGCCCAAGATGTTTATGCCATAACCAAATTTTGTCTCTCTCCCCCTCATAACGAGTTCCACTAGTTGTGAAAGCTTGACCAACCTTGACCTCACTATCCGGTGCCCAGTCCAAGTATTAGAGTTTGCCCCGCTGAGTACCACAACCAATTGTCTTTCGTGTGAGGATGTCCTGAAAAACACAATGATTCGGCCAAAATGTTACAGTACACCCCAAAGTAGTAGTAAGTTGTGCAACAGATAGCAAGTTATGGTCCAAAGATGGAACAAGTAATACAGAATCCGGATGTAGGGTAGTAGAGAGAGATAGAGAGCCCTCCCCAACCACAAGGCAGGGGGTACCATTTTAGCATTAGACATCACCGATGGAGTGAATGATTTGCTACTAATAAGTTTGCCAGTATCAAATGTCATGTGATCTGTAGCACTCGAGTCGATAATCCATGCGGATTTTTGAGAGGACGTATGAAAAGTAGAACCTTTGGTGGTGGCGATATAAGCATGAGGCCGGGTAGCAGGTCGCAGGATTGACCGCATGCTTCGTGAGTCTGCAATAAGGGGAGAATCGTAAGGGTTCCTGACATCGCAACAGAAGTAAGATGTAATATGAGAATGTGAGAAATTGTGATTGGAGGAATTTAATGTATGAATTTGATGTAGGAATTAGATTTGAGAGGTATGTGTATAAGATTTGAGAGTATGTGTTTAGGGATTTTGATAAGAGGATTTGAGGGATTTGGATTTGGGGAAAAATATGAGGAATTTGATTTAGGGTTTTGGATTTGAATATGAGAAATTTGAGATAAGGGTTTAGAGACAACCTAGGATCGATTGCTCTGATACCATGCTAAAATATGAATATGGTTTGAATACTTTGGGTTAGGTTTTATTCTTCTCCATAAGGAGGTATATATAGGAGTTTACATGATTGCTTTACAAGGAAATAGATACAGTAATCAATTAGGGTAGTATCTCCTAATTATAAAATGATTTGTCAACTATATAGAATAAGAAAGTAAATCCCTTAATTAATCAAGGAAATAAATCTCCTTGATTAATTAGGAGACTCACATCAACACATGTTCCTTTGGTACATGTAAGTATACTTAATTTCCACTTGCATTTAGTTATGTTTCTTTAGTTAGGAAATGATGGTGATTGTGATTAATTTTCTCCTTTTGGTATAGCCATTGAATTGACTAATTTGCGCCTGAAATTGAAGGGAAGCTATCCAATTGGGATGGTATTGGAGTGGAAGAGCCTCTGAAGTTTCTCTTCAGAAGACTTGCTAGGGGTTTATAAGCATCTATTACAAAAAGGGATCGACAGATTGATAGACCCACTGCAAGATTTATGTTAAGTATTCTTGTAAGGTTATATACTTGTTTTAAGATTGTTTAGAAGTGTTTTAGGGCAGAAGTTGTTAAGTTTCAGTTTTTTCAGAAAGTGTGATTGTGTTACCCACGTTGACTGTTAATTTTGCATAGGTTGTGGGCAGTTTTGAGGTATAATTACTTGGTTTTAAACTATACATATCTAGGATTGTAATTTGGTTGAAGTTTGAGCCAGCAGAACAAGAAGTGCAACCCAGCTGTCAGTCTTAAATCTTCAGCAAACCAAAAAGTAGGTAAACATTGTTCTCAATGCTTTCAAGCTTGTTCAAGTGCTTTGAATTTTGGATTGTCATATATGTTTTCATGAGTTAAATTTCCTTGCTTTCCATCAAAGCAATACTTTTTCCTTGCGTAGATGAATAACTTTGCAATGATCCATATCGTAATTGATATGTTTTTATGACACTAAGCGTGTGACTACTTAAAATATCATGTCTTTGTTACCACGATCTAAACTGACTCAAAGAACACCAAATACTGTGCCTTTAATGAGGCATTTGTGCTCATCCTTCCCTTTTCTTCTTTTGAAATGTATAAGAAAACGATAGGTAATTTTTGAAAATTAATTATGCATCATCATTTGCAAGAGGAGTCAAACTACAAATTTTGGTACTCTTATGTGTCTAGGAGTTAAAGTTGTTAATTTCTTGTTATTCCTGTCTTGTTTCTATCTGTCGGATACAATGTTTTCATGCTATGATTGATTTGCACATTTACGTTTTAAACTGCTTTTCTTGCTTCATTTGAGCATGCAGATGCTAGCATGGCTTGTTTTGTCAAAAGAGTTATTTTCTTCCCACAAATCTAATGTTCTCTATGCAGATTTATCACTCTGTTTTTTTGTTGGGTAAGCGTGTGAATATTTATTTGTATTTTAAATTATATTTTAGTCAATTGATATATGAAGAGGAGGAAGACGCAATTTTCATGTGATATATGTTGATCAAGGTAATATGGGTTGTCTTCTTTCTTATTGTGTACAGCATGTCTGAGGCAAAGGACAACTAATTTTAAATAGGTTGTTCATCAAATTCATTTAGTCATTTGATTTTGTCTTGATAACTCTTTAATCCATAAATTCATGTTTTCTTAGATTGGTATGATTTGGGTGGCTCCAACCGTGAAGGAAGTGCTAGGCTGGTAATGGGCATTACAAGGACCAAATTCGTTATAATTGAGACTTTATTACTAGATACCTTGTAATTTTTAGTATGTTTAATTTAATTTTAATTCATATAGTAATTGTAATAATATTTATAGACAACTTGAATGTTGTAATAATTGTAATATATTATTACATCGAATATACAATTTCCATTCTTTTTCATCAAGAAGGCTTATTTAATTTTTTTTTTTTCATTATTAGTATTTTGTTTCTTGACGGCTAAACTCTGTCAAGAAAAGAGAGATTACTTGACGGTTAAAAGCTGTCAAGGAGAACGATTAGTTGACGGTTAAAAGCCATCAAGCAGAATGATTACTGGACAGTTTAAAGGCATCAATAAATTGGGTACCCCTTTCCTGACAGTGGCATTGTTGACGTTTTCTGAGCCGTCAAGTATTATGTTTCCTGACACTTTTTAGCCGTCTCTAAATGGTGTTTTTCTTGTAGTGACAAACCCATAAATGCATAAGCAAAGAAGATTCTTACAAAGAAACACAAGTAAGGTCAAGAAATCCTAGATCTATTTAGGAAGATAAGCTGTACCTCTTTTGTGCAATCTTCTTCTCCAACTTAACAAAACTAGCAGCTTAGTCCTTCATGGCAATGACAACTCCTTCTTCGGCTCTTTTATCCTATGGCATTAGCTAACCAGCTCAAACTTAGACAGAAACCAAAATTTGGATTCAATGAAATGACCAATTTCTTCAAGAAACCATACTCTTGAATAAACTAATCTTGAATCTGACCTAGATGTATATGAGAATGTCTAGATGCATATTTCATATTTCAAAAGTAGTTTTCGAAAAATCAATTTAGAAAACTCATAGATGACAATGGTGGTTTTCTCTTGAGGAAGGAGAGATAGCAAAAGGATAGGAAAAACCTTTTCAAAACCTTACCTCAAATTTGACAGCTGCCAAATGAGGAATCATTTGGCTTTTACCCAAAAATTCATAGGTCAGAAAAGTACACATGGCAACTGAGAAAATTTGCAGAATAGGACAAAAAGGTTTGTTAGGATCCAGCTGGAAACAGTAAGCTGGAAATCCTACTAATGCAAAGGATGACTAGTCATACAAAAACAAGATGACTAGTCATAATCTTAAGAAATCTAATGAATACAACATGATGCAATGCACAAATTACCTTTGCCAATATGATTGATCTTCAATAAGATAGCAGCCATATAAGAACATTTAGAGAAACTATTCTTAATCTAAACTTGAGCTTGGGTGATTAGAATGTATGTCCTATTACAATATTGTCAAGGGAAGCCAAAAGAAAAACTCAAAATGCATACACTTAACAATTTGATTAATTCCTTATATGAACTCAATAGCAACTCAATGTACATTTTATTTATATCAACTAACCCCCCCTCCCCCCCAAAAAAAGTTGTGCTGTTGATTATATTCCTTCTTTTTCTTGCTCTGATTATGCACTATTGCATATAGCATATGCATACAACCCAGATGAGGATTATGCAGAGGTGTGTGCACATTTCGCATCTTTCCTAGAAATTGCAAGATCATTCAATACGATTTATGCTAAGGTTTGACCTGCTCTTTCCTTTCATATACTCTGCCTTTTGACAATCTGCTATCCCTTCAAATGTCATGCTTTTGCAGGAAATATGTTCCTGGACACACATGATGGAGGTACCCCAACTCCATGGTTTTCAGCTAGCGTTGCCAATTGCTTGTTAGACGCATTCTAAATGCCTAGTTAAATTATTTACCCTTTGTGTTGTAGGGGAAGGAATGTTGGGGTGGGGGAAAATAATTTTCTTTGTTTTGAAGTTGGAGGGAGGACATAGAAAAGAAAGTTGGCGCGGTACTTTTCCCTTGAGCTGGAAAAGCATTCCTCCTTAGCCCAGGAAAATATTTCTTCTTTTCCCTGAACTCGAGGGCCGCCTCTGAGAGACATTGTGTTGTGTTGTGTCTATGTAGCAATTGGATAGAAACGCTCAACTGTGTCACAATTAGTTTAAATTCTTTTAGAAGATGGAACATCCATTCTCTATATGTTTCCCATCCTCCCATGTTCTTCAACACAACAGTAGTAGAAAACCTACGCTAAAATTGTCCATTGAATTTTCTCTCATCCCATTTTCTCTCTCACTCTTCAACATGCACTACAAAAAAAAGTGTCACCAAATGTTCTCATCACCAAAAAAGGTCTTTTGGTGACTAAAGCCTTTAGTCACCCCAGCAAATGTCACCAAATGTCACCAAATAATGGTGACTGTTGCCATTTTTTATTTTTTATTTATTTTTATAGTGATGGTATTGCTTCCTAATGACCTTTTGTGTGTGTGTGTGTGTTTTTGCATGTGAGAGTGTGTGGTGTAGGTGCAATGGACAAGGGGCAAAGGGGTGTGGAGTTTCTAGGTCAGGTGAGGTTACTTGGGTATGGAGCATCAGTGCAAATGAATAAACTGTATAATGCTCCATTTTTAATAGTAATATTGGTATGACCATGAATTTCTAGTAAGGCATCTCTGTTTTCCTTGCATTTATTGTAATTCCTAGGGAACTTGAGGAATCTTAAAGACTCGCATGCAGCTCTTGCTGTTGGATCATCTTGTTGGCATAAGCCATAATTCAAGGATCACGTGATCCCTGATTTCCTGCTGTAATTCACCTTACCTAATTAGAATAATTACCTAGTTAGGATTCCTTGTAATTAGCTAATTACTTTTCCTAGTAGGAAAAGTCAACTTGTGGTTCTATATATATCCTCCTCTTGGAGGAATATAATATCAATCACAATTATTCAATCCTGTGTTTAGTTTGAGTTGGTATCATTGCCGGTTAATCACGGTCTCTCAAACAAAAATACAAACCTTACCCATCAGCATCCTCTGGTGCTAACTACAAAAAGAAAAAAAAAACCGAACTGCCGTAAAACAACGGTTAAGCCCTTGTCGTCACAAACCTAGTGCGGCAAAAGATTCCTACAACACCAACCATCCAAACTTTTTCTCTCTCTCCTCTGTGGCTTTTGAAGATACCCTAGACAACCCCATTGCAGCCGCAAAATCCAGTGCTTCAGAAACCCACAAAAATCTTGACATGGCGTAACTAATTGTTACAGTTTGCAATGATACTTCCGCTGCCCCATTCACGATATGGTTGAATGGAAAGAACTATAACACTTGGTCGAAGATGATGTTGCTTCATGTGTCAGGCCAGAGAAAAAGAGGTTATCTGATAGGGAAGGTGGCTCAAGTGGAGGAAGACGCTCCGGGCTTTGATTTGTGGTGTATTGATGACTCCATTTTTAAAGGATGGTTGATAAAAACCATGTAACCTGATTTGGTAGAATTGTTCTTAGATCTACCAACAGGTAAAGATGTCTAGGAAAGTACAGCCCAGATGTAATATGACCCGTATGATGAGTTGCAGATTTATGAATTATAGTGTAAAGCAACCTATATTGCTCAAGGAGGTCGTGATATTGCATCCTACTTTGCTAAGCTCAAGAGCGTTTGGTTGAAACTAAACCGTTGCCATCCAATCAACATGAATTGCCTTGACGATGTTAAGATTTGACAGGCTGAGATACAAAAAGACCGTATTTATGTTTTTCTTGTACGTCTAGGTGATGAGTTTGGTCAAATTAGAGGAGATTTGTTTGGCCGACCCTTCATGCCCCCCAAGTCCACTTGGTTGGCCAATCTTTGTCTTTGACCGAGGCTCAATAAACTTGACCATTAGTAATTGTGGTCTCATAATGTCGAGCTTTTCTCCTACACTCATGTCTACCATGATTGCACCTTGGGTCGTGCTTCGACCTTCTCTTTCACTAGATTATAGGTCATTCCATCCTATGATGGTTGCTTTGGGTTGGGCAATATTTCCATCCTCAACATTAACCACCTTTTGAGTTTCATCCTCTTGGGTGTCTTCGACCAATGTCAAGTTCTCGATAATAACGTAAATATTCAATTTTAAGGTCATTTCGTCCACATCTTTCTCACTCTTGTATTCTCTACCAATCTCATTTTCCTCTAGAGGAGTAGGTGGAATGGGTGGCCGAATTGCAACCATATGAGGATTTTCCTCTTCTGACTAAGAATCAAGGTTGGGGTTGAGAGTTTGATCCTCGACTCACTGACAAAGTTGAAATCAAATCTCAAGCAAACTTTGGACGAAAAGGTCCACTATGCCAAAAAAGGCCTTTAGCAATGGATAAAATCCGTTGCTTATTACCTATAAATACCGTAGTATCCAAGCATGTTGCCTATTACTATGTAATAGGCAACGAATGTTATCCATGACCTTTTTATAGTTATAGCATTGGATATTTGGTAAAATCCGATGTGTAAATGATTTCCGTGTGCCAAAAAAACGTTGACTTCTGACATCTAAACCTAAAACAACATCAGTGATTTTAAAAGGGAGAAGGCTAAAGAGATATTATAGCATTAGTGATATCTCCTATACTGATGCATATTATCAACTACAACATCACAGAAACAAATAGTGCTGTTGCGAATTATGTTATACGTCATCGCTTTTTCTATTTTGCAGATATGAAAAGCCTCCAATGATCTTACCTTGGTATTTATGTGTTCATAAGTGATGAAACTGTTTTTACATGTGAAAGAGGGAAGCATATTTTATTTTAAATTGTTGGTATTTACATTAAGGTTTCACGAGGTCAATGCTATTTTATTAATTTTATCATTTTCCTACTGATAAGTAATATGTTAATTATATATATATATATATGTGTGTGTGTGTGTGTGTGTGTATATATATTTATTATGCACGTGGGATAAATGAAAGATTATTCTAACATCAATAGCCCTTGATTGAGTTTCAACGGATGAATTGGAATTACTTATAAGTTTTATTGAAAGAACTATATATGGCTTGATCCCTTTGTAAGGGTACGTAAACAACCTAGAGTTACTAGGTGCAGCCACAGGATCAATTGTTGAAAATTTGTTCAGTTGGGTTTTATTGGAAACTGATTAAGTATTTACATTATTCTAAGGGTTGAGTTCAGTTTCAGAGGGTGGAATGTTTTATTTGATTTATGGAGGCTTGAGGCCATTCAAGTAATTCATCTGTTGCATGTTGAACGATTGGGAATTGTTTTTCAATGATAGTTGTATATTTATAGGTGGAAAGTTATTGGGAAACGAGCAATTTACAGGAGAGACTCTGTCGAATTTCCGGCAGAAGTCAAGCTTGAAAAAGAATTTTGAGACTGAGTTAGATGGGCATTTTGGTCAAGTGTGCCCGGTACCTGCATATCGAACACACACAGGGGCTTAGATTCCAAAGTAGAATTTGGGTCGGGTCCTGTCAGTTTATGCCCCTTACCACAGAGAAAACGAGCCATTAGGAGCAATGCTAGATATATGCCTTAGAAGCTAATATAAAAATGGATAATTCTAAGGAAATAATATTTATATATATATAATAATCAAAGGGGCAAGAACGTTGCTTTAGATACATAACGTACACAAAATAACAAGTCCATAGATTAAGATATAAATGGAAAGTGGTCTAAAGAACTTAGATGCACGAGACCTTTCCATACATATAAATATCGTATCCTAAAATGTTCATAGTCATAGGATCACCAATTGGACAATGGTGACCCGTAAAGACTGGTACACATTATGTCTGCTCCATTGGGAGGATGACTAGTCTCAAGTCATTCATATAGAGACACTGAGACAGATGCGTAGGTGCTCTATAGAAGATGGAGTCCACTGAACTCAATCAACTTTGGAATTCTTGTATGGAAGTCTTACTCACAAATGTCAAACAAAGAATTCTAAGTTATGATAATGCAAGTTAAACCTTAGACCTGAGACATCACAGTTGTCTTGTATATATGTTGTTTCTCGCATCATACAGTCATATCAAAATAATGTGACTTAAAGGTGTTCCTCAGGATTCTCAGCATGTACATAAAGACAGGTGAATGTACGACAAGGAATCTCTGCTCTTAGTAAGAAGAGAGAATACTACAAAGATATGATTCGTGAATCTTTGGCCAAAGTATCGGATGGAAATTGAAACAAGAACGTTTGCAATTTCATCAAATTGAATCATATAATCTATAGATGTCATATTAGGGATTTTGACAAAAGTTTACCAGATCCCGAGAATATGACATAGAGTATTGAATTAGAGTGATCGAATTGCATTGAAATCACAAACTGACTAGGTTCTCTAAATGAATTCTTTTTAGCTTGGGTAGCCATGACATACTGCTAGGTGTCACTCATGGCTTGTGGAAGCCTTGTAAGGACTAATTATAATTAGCCTGCACCAATAAGGAGAATTGTATGGAGGGATAGAATTCACACTTGATTCAGAGTGAATCATTCATACCCACTGCCTCACTAATTAAAACCTATAAGATCACACATCGAAAAGGAATTGATTGGGAAAGAGAATGAATGATTTTGTGACTTGGTAAAAGTCAATGTGAAAGTCAAAGGTCAAAGTCACTGCAGCAGTGGAAGTGCTCTTAAAACTACGGGCAGTGCAAAAGTTGGACTTTCATGAATAAGAAAATAATTTAATATCTTCTACTCCATCTTTCTAACTTTCTTTTTCTTCATTCTTTCTCTCTCTTTGAAAAATATATCAATCTCCTTCTAAAACATGGTAAGAGCATCTACAATGGGGAGGTGTAAATTCAGAGGTGTAAAGCCACGTTTACATCTCCTTTACACCTCCAGGAGATGCATATTGAAAGATGTAAAATATTAATTCATTTTTTGTATTCAATTTTTTTATGTTAATTTTTTGTGTTAATTTTTTGTGTGTTGGGTTTAATTATTTTTTCTAAACAAATCAATGTAAATTTTTATAAATTCTGATAAGATATAATTTCATTCAATATGATGTAAATAAAATTAATCTGAACCATCGGCTTTGATATGAATTTATTCTTCACCATTAATTAGTGTAGTTGTTAGTTTCATATTTCAATTTGAATGAAATCTGGCCATACATTAGAGAGTTTTTGGAGAATAACTTAGTACATTTGCATCATTTTTAATAACTTCCCTGTATTAATAAATCTCAACCACGCCCTAGACCCATCATTTTAATAATTTCCCCATCTTTTAGGTAGATTTCCTCTCTCCTCTCTCTTGGCTTTTCTGCTACGAGACCCACTTGGCTGGGTATAAAATTAAGAGATATTTATTCATATATCCATTCTTAGCACTAAAACTATAAATAAACCCTGCACCATTTAATTTCTACAAACAAACCTAAAAAATAACAGCTGGCCCTATTGAATTTAATTTTAATTATTAAATTACTTTGATGCCCCCATTGAGTGTTTTGGGCTTTTTTTATGAGGTTTTTGGGTTGGGTTTGTTTTAAGAAATCAATGGCAGTTTTGTAATTTAAAAGAAGTTATAAGCCTTTTTGTTATATTGTAAATGAGCTTTGGGTGTATTTCTAAAGTCCATTTCATATAAGGTTTTAAAATAATAATAATAATAATAATAATAATTTGGGCTCCTATATTGGGTATTTTAGTGAATCTCCCTAAAATTAAATGTACGTTTGCATCTTTTTCCCATCTCATGAATGTGATGTACATTTACAACCGTATATACCTCCCCATTGCAGGACATTCCGGCAACCAAATGTATTATTTGACATACACCTCCATATACACCTTACCATTGTGGATACTCTAAGAAAACTCATCATGCCATCCATGAACAGTTCGAGGTAAAGGCTAAACTAAAGATGAAATGTCTTGCTTGGTTATGTGAAAAAACAAAAAAACAACTGAAGGATTCATGCGTCCCGTGATTATTCCCATGGGTTTTGACTCAAAAGCAAAAGTGTGGTGTCCCAATTTCATGGCCGGAGAATGATTTTGGAGAAAGAAAAAAATGTCAGAAAGATGGTATCGCAAATACAAGAAACTATTAAATTATTTTTTATTCATTAAAGTCTAACTTTTGTGTCCATGGTTTTGAAGGGGCATCAGTAAAAGTTATTAGTTTAAGGCTTATTTTTTGTTATACTCCCGAAAGTGGATTTCAATCTCACTTTGCCCCCTGAAATTCATTTCGTCTCATTTTACCCTAAATTTCACACAAACTTGTCTCACTTCACCCCTTTTTCCTAAAATATTAATTAAAAATTTCAATTTCAATTTTAAAACTTAAAATTCATAAATAAAAAATTGTAAACAAAATTAATATTTTAGAAAAAAAATAAGATTAAAACAAAACAAAAACTACATCCTTACCCCTACCCCTCCACCTCCCCATCTGTCTCCTCCTACCCCTCCTTCTCTGGCCCCATCCTCCACTTCTCTCTTTCTATGTTACCCACAACCCAAACCTCAGCCTCGCATTCCCTGCCCACTCTATGCCTCTCTCTCTCTCTCTCTCTCTCTCTCTCTCTCTCTCTCCGCTCCTAAAAATCTTAGTCAAGTCTCATTTTCCTTAGAAGTAAAGGGAGACGAATCCCTAAAAATCAAAATTTTAGTAAAAATTGACCTAACTACCGTATTTCTAGCTTAGAGAAAATCAAGATTTTGTTTTTATTTTTTGTGTTATTTTGAGAAAAATGATTCCTTGTATTGAAGAAAGGGAAAAATAGCTTAGAACTCAAAATTACAAAAAAAAAATTAAATAAATAATAATAATAAAATTTTTTTTTTTAAAAAAGGGACAAAGAATCAAAAGAGAGGCACCTAGTGGCAATGGGAGTGGCAAATTTTTGTTTTGTTTTAATCTTATTTTTTCCAAAATATTAATTTTCTTTACAATTCTTTTATGGATTTTAAGTTTTAAAATTTCAATTTCAATTTTTAATTAAATTTTTATAATAAAAAAAGGGGTAAAATGAGACAAGTTTGTGTGAAATATAGGGTAAAGAGAGACAAAATGTGTTTTAGGGAGCAAAATGAGACTTGAATACACTTTCAGGGGGTATATCAAAAGATAAGCGTTTAATAATATAAGAAATATGTTGTACCGTTAGATGCCAGCTTTGATGTTTGCACTTTAATTAAAATCCAATCATCCTGATGTGAGCAATACTATATATATACCTAGTTACTAGGTATATATGAGATTATGTATCTCATTAGTAGATAAGTATAGAATAATATACCTAATTATTAGGAAAATATGAAATAATATACGTGACTATTAAGTAATATGAGATAATGTATCTGACATATAGGTATTATTTTTGTTTATATCATATCTGACCAAGTAACTATAAGCAAATCTGAGCAAAGCGAAGAGTCTCACATTGGAATATTACAAGATGTGTAGACTCCCCTCATCTACGGAAAGGCTATAACGAGGGTTTAAAGTGAGGAGGTTATTTGAGGAGGTCAAATATCACCATCAACAAATGTAAAGAAATTATGGAACTTAAATATTTTAAATGTTTTGACGGTCGGATCGGTCTCCTCAAATAACCTCCTCACTTTAACTCCTCATTGTAGAAGCCTCCCTCATCTATAAAAGGAGACCACTCTCCACTTAGGAATGGATCTCTGGGCTGGGCTTTATCTTTAGTCATGGGTTTCTCCCTTCTTCTCTTAATATTTGGGGCCCAACCCGTTGTACAAATGTAAATACACATTATTATGAGAATGAGAATATACTTCTCCGTGGACGTAGCCCATTCATTAAGGGTGAACTATGTATATCTTGTCTTCTGTATATTTATCGCTTGCCCCAATCCTCACACACTTGTTGAAGGTCTTCCCCTTCACCCATCATTCATCTCACCTTATCACTAAGTTGGGCTAAAAAATGCCGAACCATTTTTGAGCATCAACAATTTTCAATTTACATGATGAACAGGTGGTATGCGATATTTCATCATTACAACCAACAAGCCATAATGAAGGCAACAACAAAGACATAGGGAAAATGACGAAAATTAGAAGATAATTGTCCATGCAGAAATAAGCGAATCCAAAATGATGTGGGGAAGAAAGCTATAACAGCCTATGTTAGTGGTTAATTGCATTGGTAAAGGTGGGAAAGAACATTAGACCGTATGAACTTCAAGCAAGAAAAACATGAAAAGGAAAAGTGAACTCAACGGAAAAAAATAAAATAAATCAAACCTAATAACAAATAAAAACAATGTTAGCATATGAGTGAGGAATTGTATTATCAAAGAAGAAAACAAACAAACAAAATTAATTGACACCAAAATAATGTACCTTGTGTACAGGTTACAATCTTAATAACCCAAAGCCAATAAAAGGCCAACGAGTTTTTTGGGTTAAAGAAAAAAAAAGGGACAACTTTATGTAGGCCTCCTCTTAATTCAAAACGATCATAGAATGCTATTAATTTGATCATGAATGCAATTAATTGAATGGAAAAACTAAAAAAAGAAACAAACAATGAATTATACAAAATCATTATAGTCATAAGCAATTCTTTCTCGTTTTCAACCAAAAGGGTAATATGGGAACAAAATAATAATAATTTCTAGTCAACCTACTACAAAAGGAATGTAATCGTATGTGGCAAAGTAGTAAGTGTAAGTGTACATATTTTCAATTTCAACAATTAAGTACTCGTATTTAAAAAAAATATTAAAATGTGGTTCTTCCCTGAGGTTGAAGACGAGGGAATCTGTTAATACAAATTTATAAATAAACTCAATCCTAGACATGTATTTATAAAAAAAACCCAAACACTATTTAAACATAGAAACACACTCAAAATCAACCATAAAGTCAACTTTTTGGGTGTGTTTATAAATGGGTTTTGAGTGTGTATAATGATGGGTTTTGGGTGTGTTTATATGTTTAAATAGTGCTTGGGTTTTTTTATAATTTCAACCCTCATTTTGGGTGTTTTAGTGAAACTCCCATCTGTTAATTGATGGCATGGAAGACATGGAGCTTTTATTTTTTTAATGCAAATAAAATATTGATAACAAATTTAATTATTAAATATGACAAATGAAAAAAAATTAAAGAATTTAGCTATTTACATACCACCCAAACTTTGCTTTTGGTGCTAATCTCACCAGTCTGATTTCTCATACGCCAAAAGGCTACTGAGAATAGCATATCACTATTGCCGAATTTTTTCTTTTTAATAATAGGACCCATGTGATAGGGGGGACATATTGGCCCGAAATTTAGATAGGGCAGCCCGACCCAACCCATTTTACATGCTTATAATGGATAGATGGAAAGTATCGGATCAATGATATTTTTGCGAAAAATCAACCAATAACCTGAAAAAGAGCATGATAAAATAGGTGGTATAACGTCAACATATATATATATATATATATACATATATATATATACACACACATATATATATATATATATTAGGGGAGGGAAGAATCAAACCTGGACTTTGGGTGCATAGGTAAATATTCTTAACAAATTGAGCTACAAGTTCTTTACTATTGCCAACATATAGCATTATATAAAATAAAAAATAAACTCCCCAATCTTTAAAAAAACAAATCTCCAATAATTTGGAAATTTAATACTATGCAGCGAAAAGCTCAATGGCAATCTCTGTGTTCGAGAGGAGAGAGGTCATCAACAGAATGGAGCAAGGGGACCATGAATAATTCTTCTGAAGCTGAGAAGCAAAATGGGTGTGCATCATATGATCAATTTTTACGACAGCAGCAATGCAAACAGACCAGGAAATCAGGACTGAACAAACGAGGGAAAGGATGAGGGTTAGAAGACTAACAGAAATCTGGGATAAACAATAACAATCATTGCGCAATTATATACGTAGAAAATAAGAAATCATCTTATGTCTTATCAATCTGTTTTTTTTTCTTGCACTAAAATAGATTCAATGGCTGAAGTTACATTCGTTTATCCATTCTTCTGAGAAGGAGACAACCGATGTTTTGACCACTCTTCCAGAGCCCTGCGGTGTAGAGCATTCATCCTTATGTAAGGACGCTTTTCTCGAATTAATTTCTCAGCGTTTTTCCAATCCTCTGCCACCCCAAGAGCAACTAATAGTGCACACATTACAGCCACACTTCTTCCATGACCTAAAACAGACAACATAAAAGAGAATTGCTAATTACAACTCACTACCATCAGCCATCAAACATCGTTTAAGAGAAAGCAAACACATAAGAATTTGTTATGAGAAATATAAATGATTCTCCAAGAAAAGAATCTTCAAACTCCACCACTTGGAGAATGGGTGTTTGCATAAATTTTACTAGGGTTCCATTTGGATTTGTGTATTTAAATCAAAGGACTTAGATATAACAATTAACTTTAAAGCATTTGCATAAAATATTATAAGAACATAAAAAGACAGTTTTGATACTGTTAGTTACGGATGGACAAGAAAAATTCAAAATGATTTCAGTTCATGTGGGGGAAATGGATTTAGATTGATTGGAATCCAGAAAAACCAATCCAGTTTGCAGAATTTCTTTTTCTTATTGATTCCTTAGGGAACATGGAAGCGTCCTGACTGCAAAAAACTCTATAACCAGACAGTTAGGGATTACAGTCTAAAGGATTATATGTAGGGAAGAGCCCTCAAAATCACCCCAAATCTCCAACCTCGGCATCTTTAGCATGTTTGGCAATGGCTGATCCAAATACTAGAAATCTGGGAAGCTCCATCTTGTTCGAGTTTTTCTAGCCAAATCATTCTCAAATCTCAGTCTAATTGCATCATTTCCAGTATTACTATACTAGAATAACCAGGTTATATAACCCATATCTTAATGAAACAAGACCTCACCAAGAAGCTGAAAAAATAAAAAGCTGTTCGTGTGTTTGTTAGTGTGTTTACAAGCTAAAAATTTGAATAGTCCTCTGCCCATATCAGGGTATATTCAATTCATTATACTCACAATTACATGCTTAAGAGTACAAAAATTACATTTAATAAGTGTGTGTGTGAGATGTACTGATGCAGGAGCATCTACAAGGCTCTTTAAAAGTACTTGGGCCTTTAGTCAATTGGGCTAGGGTTCTGGTTTCTTCTTTTGTTCTCCTATTCTAACTAGGATTTGGCTTAATTTCCTGTTTAGGTTTTTAATTTCCTATGTTAATTAGGTTTTATGTATTCTAGTATAAATAGGCTATTAAGAGACTCTTGTATTCAGTTTTTGTTGATGAATATAATTTCAGACTTAAGTCTATAGAGTTTCTAATGGGAGTTTTCCCTAGAACTCAATTATCTTTGTTCCTTCTTCTATTTCATTGCTTTATCCTTCTATTCCCTGTATTTTGGGTATGTTTGGGTCGCTGACCAGCAGCTTATAGCAGCTGCCCTGCATCATGTACTGCAGAACCAAAAGTTGTGGCAACATTTTTTCTGAAAAGAAATGACTGGGCAAGGTCGTATCTCTCTTCAAAGAGTGACAGTCACAATAGTTTCAAGGGAAATTAGAATTTAAAAAGTATACGATATGATATGCCCCTTAAGTTTTCTTTTTTACATTTTTTTAAAAAAGATAATACATAAGTTCATAGTGCCGAGCATTTCAAAGATGTATCGAGAACCCAAAGCAGTGTGAATCATTTCACCCTCTTTTTGAACAGGGGCGGATTATAACACTTCTGTTGTATAAATATTTTCATTTTATGTTGCATGAACAGTTCAAGGGAATTTAAATTTCACATAGCTGGTACAGAGGTGGAACTTACGCTATTAGAATGCCATCGGGTTTGGGGAGGGAAGTGAGGAAGTGGTAAACAATGGAGGATAGAGTTTTTTTAGTTTTTTCTTCTTTCTTTGGGCAAAGAAACATAATTTTATTAAAGAAGGAAAGATAATTACAAAGAGGTAACAGAAGGAGGTTGCTTAGGTTGGAAACTTAGTGGCTTGAGTTTGGATAGGTAGAATGAGGTACCAGAGGGAGCAAGGAGCAAGGAGCAAGAAGAGGGCTTCTAGCTCAACGACAGTAATAAGGGTGCTAATTAGAAACTTTATCGTGGTATGAGAGCAGGAGATCCTGAGTCTGAATCCCTGCAATTGCATCGTTCCTATATAAGTTTGAGTCCGCATAGTGTTCTCAGACTGTGGAGACAGACCTATATGTGAGGAGAATATAGAAGCTTAAGCTTTTTGGTAAAGTGGTAAACCAACAAACTTTGTCAATGCTGTTACAAATGTTTTGTATTAGGTGCAAGTTTCCAACCTCAGTAACCTTCCATGGAAATTAAGGAATATCAGATAAAGCTGTCGAGGAGAGGAAGTCTGGGGGTTCAGGATAATATGCCTAATAAAGTTCAGATGATTAAACAAAGCCCTGGTAAGTTCTCTACGAATGTCCTTCCAATTCTATGGAGGAAGAGATTGCTAGGAAAGGGCACGAACCATCAAACATAGTTTTGGGTGAGGGGCTGTGTCCTTTGGCAGTGGAAGAAGATACCAACAGAAACAATTTACCAAATTGGAAGGTTAAGACGCAGGGCCATTCTTTTCTCATGATAATCAACACTAATATGGACCTAAACAATGAGGACTATGATTATGAGGGCCCCACTAGGAAATATGCCATGATTGAAGCATAAGATTCCTTGTCTTTACCCTGTTGGCTTTCCTTTGTTTTTGTTTTCTTCTTCAGGAACAAAGTTTGCAGGAATGTGCAGGGTGCTGTGCAGGCAGTAAATGCTCCTGGCCTCTGGTAGAGAGGTGATCAAGTACTATGAAATGGAGGTGTTTGCTATTTTTGAAACTTGGATAAGTAAGGATAAAACTGGTACAACGATCAACAAGTTGGAATTTCCCAAAGATCAAGCAAAGGATGCCAGTGGTTTTGCAAGAGGTATTTGGATATTATGGGAAGTCAGAAGAGTATCTACTAAGATCATGACTACTAATGAACATGTCGTCACAGCAAGCACTGCTTCCGCAGTGGTAAGAACTGGCTTTTTGTGTTGCACATGATAGCCCTGGCCTACTCAAAGAACTGGGTTGTGGAAGTTCCTTGTTGAGGCTTCTGAGAGCCATTCATTGTTTTAGGTGCTGGCTGGATACTTTTAATGGAATTCATTTTAGCAGTGAGAACAATAGGGTGTGTCCGCAAGCACAATGAAAGGTTTTAGGCAATGGATTAGCCTATCATTAATTTGGATTCACAGGACCCAAGTTCAGAAGGTCCAAAGGCTGAGAAACTGGAAGAGTTGTACGGTGATGATTGATACAGGGTGGAAGAGTTGTTACGGAGATGGGTATGCAATGGGGTTTATATCAGACATTGTCAGAACCTGTTCAAAACTATGTCTAATTATTGTCCTCCTATGTCTCTCTTAGAGTCAGATAAGATTCCTAATTATTTTAGGTTTTAGCTACTTGAATGAAACATGAGAACCTTGGTATATTGGTGGATGACTGCTGTCCTAAGTGTCGGGATGTTGGGCTCAATGAAGCTTAAGAGTCCATTGAGAAAGAGGTGTTGAGTAATTTGTCTCACAAAAAGAGAAGGTTGTGAAGGAATTCAAAAAGCTTTGTACATAAACTATTCCCGTTCCTTATCTTGCAGGAGCAGCGGTTGATCAGAAGGCAAGAAATTCTTGGCTGAATGAAGGTGACTGAAACAATAAGACAGTGTCCTCAGGGCTTAATTCTCAGGCCAACTTATATGTGCATTGCAACACAAATACCCCTTCTGAACTATATAGGTATCTAAAACCAAAATACCAGACACTTCTTATATAATATATCTAAAGCAAGAAGAGCTCAGAATGAATTAGAATTATCAAATATGCATTGCAACAACAAGTTGCTCTCATCATCAGCATGATATATTAACAAAAATGAACTCATTTTGCAGCATACCGTATGCACAGTGGACCAAAACAGGCCTTTTCTGGTCCCTCTTTCGACAAGCCCATTTGACAGCGGATTCAATGGCGGCTGGCTGAGGAGCCCTAGTGTCCCATGTCGGGACACACAAATAAGAATGCCCTGAAAACTCCGGCCTTCTTGGCAACTCACAGGTGCAATCAACAATGGCAGGGTCATCTGGTGGCAGTTTATCAGGGGAAGAAGGCCATCCACCGACATACAATCCCTCGCAGATTTCACTATAAGGAGCCTCTCCACTGAGCAATCTTCGCAATGCCGAGAAGAATCGGACAAAATACAAATAGGGGCTGAACATAATGATTGACCAAATTGGGAAACTCCCATCTGGGTTCTTGCCCAACAGCATGGGAAGGTCTATGGCTGGGTGAGAAGCTAAGGAAACCAACATGGATACCAAAGAGGCATACAAAAATGGAATTGATAGCAGAGTGAAACCTAACCTTCTCAGGTTTGCGAAGAAGAAGAAGAGCACTGCTGCTTTCAACCCTATCAGAACTGATAGGCCGACACCCATCTTTGTTCTACCCAAAACTCACCCCAACACTGTTTCTTGGTTTTTTTTTCTTAAGAAATTGTGTCAAAGCCCAGAAAACGAAAATCAGAAATTAAGAAACACACACCAAGATCCTCAGAGAGAATGAATGAACCCAGTTTGGGAAAGGACTAGACCTGGCAATATTGCATACGACCCGTTAACACGACACGAATTCGCACGAAATTATCAGTATTTGGGTTGAAATGGGTTGGGTTAATGGGCCGAATTAATTATCCGCGTTAACGGCCGCCGGCCAATTCGCGAATATTCGCATCGACCCGTTAAGGAGGGTAATTTGGTAGTTTTTGCAAAATATTTTTTCTTTTCTTTTCTTCTTCCCCTTTTCCTCTTTAGTTTCCTTCTTTCTGTGTCTGTTTCTTCTTTCTTTTTTGTCTTTTTCCTCTTTACCCTTTTCCTTTTCTTCTTCCTCCCGATCTTCTCTTATTCTCTTCTTCTTTGCTTCTTTGCTTCTTTGCTCTTTTTTGGTCAAGATTCTCTTATGCTCTTCTTCTCTCCACTCAATAGACTTCGGCAGCCCATCCATCACCGATCAAGAAGGAGGTTGTTGGTTTTGGTTCTCTCAGTCAATTTTGAATTTTCTTTCTTCCTCAGTTTATGTAGTTGTTGAGTTTTTAATATATCTGTGTGAGAGAGATATACTATTTTGGGGTGAGAAGACTGAAATAAAGAGGGAAAGAGGGAAGAAAAATTAGGGTTGGGGTTTGAGGGAAAAAAGACAGAAGGTGTGTTAGGTAGAGAAGCTGTGATAGTTTTTTTTTTTTTTTTTTGGTTTATTCTTAGGGTTAGCAGTGCGTATCGGATATTCGCGAATCGTGTTTGGGTCTAGTATTTGTCACCCGTTAACTTAATCGTGTCGTGTTAACCCGTTAACTTAATGGGTTGACACGAACACGACCGAAACCCGTTAATACGACCCGTTTGCCAGGTCTAGAAAGGACCAATAAAACATCTTTCTTTTTTTTTAAGTACAAATTACATAAAATCCCCTAAACTATAGGGTCATTTTTAAGTTCATATCTAATTTTAGAAATATTTATAAGTACATACCCAAACTCTCAGAAACCCTACAAATTGCCCCCCTCCGTTACCTAAACCGCTAGTGAGTTTGTTAAATGTTGATGTGTCAAAAGTGGGACCCATTTTTTAACGACGTGGACTTCCACGAGGACAAAAAATTAATAATAAATTATTTTACTATTTAAATTATTTTAAAATCATTTTAAAAAATCTCTGTCTCTCTCTCTCTCTCTCTCTGTGAACCCAGAACTATCCCACTGCAACGAACCTGAACTCTCTCTTAGAACCTAGAAACATCCCACTGCAACGGCCGAACTTTCTCTCGAACCCGTAACCATCCTAGCCTGCAACAAACCCAGAACCATCCTAGCCATAACCCCACCCCCATCTCCAACCATCATCGTCGCAACTCACGAACCCACCCTGTTGCAACCCCAACCACCCCACAATCCATGAACCCGGCCTTGCTGCAACTCACGAACCCAACCCCTCGGCAACCCCAACCACACCGCAATCCACAAACCCCAGCCACCCCACAACCCACAAACTGTTTGGGCCTAAGAAATCCACGCAGCCCATTTTCACAAAGAAGCCCACAAAGCAGAAAGAAAAAAAAAACAGAATGATGAGCCTTGACTCCATAAAGCAGCCCAAATCAACATTAGAGGTCCATGTCTTTTGCAAAGAGTGGCAGAGGTTTAAAAAACACAAATAAATAAATAAATCAAAATACCAATTAAATAATAATTCGTCACCAAGCAGGTCGATAAACTTCTAAGAAATTTGATTAGGCTCAGCTTCTAAAGAATTCTTGCCACTTGATCTCAAAAGCAAGTCAGCAGATCTTTTCTTACAAAAAATGATTTTTTCAGAAGAGCCCCACGTGACTACCTGACTTTGAAAAGTCAAAAATTTCAACTATCACAAAGGAGTTGACAGAGAGTTAATGAAGGCAAGTATAAAAGGAAGACTTATTTGAATCTTTGCAGCCAAAAGATCAAAATCCCTTTACAGAGAAATTCTGCACGAAGCGGTGTCATTTCCAAGGGATAAGCAGACTACATTTTCTAAAGAGATAAATAGGGAGCAGGGAGTTGTTCATCAGGAAAAGCAAACTAACCATCATGACAGATTGCATTCTTACAAAGGGCAGTTAAAGAGTAAGAAGGGATTAGGTTTTCTTTCAAGAAAAGCAGAGAAATGATCACCATAAGAACTGACTGTTGATAGCTTTTCTGCTAGAATAGATAACTTCCCCTTTTTATGGCATTTAAAAAGAAAGATATTTTGAAAATATTTGCCGCCCATTATTTAAAGATTAAAAAACTCCACTCCAGCATTTTCTATAAATATGAGAGGATGTGAATAGATCAAGGGACAGCCAAAAAAGCAATCAAGACAAAAACTCTCAAAGTTACAATTGACAAACTCAAAAAGATCCATTTGATCTCAAAAACCTTCAAACATTGAAGCAACCAAAGCTCATTGAGCCACACGAAACAAGTTAGCTAGAATTCAAGTTTTTTCTAGTTTAGCTCAGAGAAACAGTTTTACAAAGCGAGATTTCTCTCGTTACAAATTTGGTTCAGCACAAAGCCAAGTCAAGTAGAGTCCGGGTTTTTACAAATATGAAAATCTCAACAAATTTACAGAAAGCCTTAGTGAAGCAGAATATGCACCATAGCATAGCTCCAGCTCAGTGATCATCAATCCAGCTACTTTTGCTTTCTTCAGATTGAAGAGGCCTTAATTCTGCCCTTTCCGCAAGCCTTTCATGGCCTGAAATAAATCAAAGCTCTGCCAAACTCAAACGTTGGTATCGATTTCCAATTGAAACTCATCAGTTGAAGGCATTGATGATCCAATCCAGCACAGACACATTCAATTCAGCCCAATTTAGAGGCAGTTATCCAGGCAGAAATTGAAGTCCAACATCCCATTGTCTTGTTTCAGAGTTGTCATTTCGTTTTTGAGTCCTGTAACAGACAGTTCTACCTAAAACAGTTTACTTTCTTTTTGTTTATTCTGGCCAGAACTACCCATTTTGTACTGTGAAAAATTATGAAGTTCTCACCAGTTTAAGACAAGAAAAGAACTTACTTGAAAGATATTCCTCACCCAAATTCACAATTGCTAGTTTGGAAATCAATAACTTGGGGCACAAATTATCTATTTTTAAGAAGTCTGCTAGGGTTTTTATTGCTAGCAGTGGCACGCTCATACACAAAAGAAAGTTGACTTGTTGACCACTAATAGTTTTCAAGCTAATGGGGAACTTTATCCTACCTTCACAGGATCAAAATCAAAACGGGTGAACAATTTTGCATGCCCAGTGGGACTTTTCAGTACACATACTCCTAGAAAAATCTTCTAGTATATGAATATTGGAAGTTCTAACCAGAATCCATGCTGTGCCATGGAAAGAGATCAAGCAGCTCTCCAAGAGGGACTTGAATAAGAAGAAAGTGATGCTAGGCACTCAACCCATGGCAGTACCAGGAGTAGACGTTCCAAGTCTGGTTCTAGAAGGTTAAACCAAATACAGGAGGTTGTGCTCTGGCAAGAGGCCACAACACAAAGAAGTCAGATACTTTAAATAACATGACAGCCATGATGCAGTGGCAAGTCAACAGGTATTTTAGGAAGGACCATGAGGCAATTCAGGAAAGACCGTGAGCCAGGATACTCTAGATCTCCTTTTTGGACCTCCACCAGGACTGGCATGGCCATACCAAGAGAATCCTCTTATCGCACAGATAGCTGGAATGCCAGGACATGGAGAAATCCAAGCTGGACAGAAGGGAAGAGCCCTTCCCGTCCAAGACCACGAGGCTCCAGTTAATCTAGAAGGCCATGCACCAATTCAGGCCCCCTAGAACTAGCTAGAACCTCCACATATTCCACGACCAATGGTCCCACGCGATCAACCCTTGGCACTTCTGCACTGAGCAACCAGCTGTGTTACCCTACAGGACTTTGAAGGATGGCCCCCAATAAATTCCCTCCATTAGCAAGGGGCAGGAGAGGTAAAGGGGGAATCAACCCTTTTGCTAACAATGACATGAACAGACCGGGGGAAAACTGGAGGAATCATCCAGATTTCGAAGAAGAGAAAGAACATAGAGAGGAAGTTTTACCTAGACCATACAGAGTGGAATAGAGAATTGAACCCAACCAGCCAGACCAACAGGGGCGAAATCCGCATCCTATCAATGCCTTGAATGACATGGGAGCACTACAGAGGATGATAAGAGAGATGTTGGAACCTGAGGTTAGAATAGGTGAAAGGCCCACCTATAGAAAGCCATATCTAGCTTATATTGATCAAATACCTCTATCCCCGGGCTTTAAGGTACCAAACTTCACCTTGTTCAACGAAGAGGACACCCATGCTTAATCAGTTGAGCATATAGGTAGATTCTCTGTCCAGTGCATAAAATAACCCTCTGCTAAAACTAAGGCTTTTTGGAAATTCTCTCTTTGGACAAGCCTTCACCTGGTATACTAGTGTAGGGGACTTTTCTTCCGCTATAAATGGGTCTGCCGTAAAGGGCGATTGATGAAATTGTCTCATTTATCTGAGTTCGAAAATTAAGCCCCAAAAATGCTTCGAAAGGGCAGCAGAGCCTTAGGTAGTATTTTGGTTACCTTCACCAGCTAAAACTATAGCAACTTACAGATAATTTTTGCATGCTTACAGATAAACTTTTGAGCTTAGCATGAGAGGCATGTGGCATGGAAGCAAAATCAACATGAGTTTGGCACTAAGATGAATTTTAGGCTTTCTTTAAAGAAAAGGGAAGTGTTAAGGTGAGGAAGGAGAGGTTTGTAAGAGATTTGGCTAAAAAAGGGAGAAATAAGGAATAATGTTCTTCTGGCAACTTGCAGCGGATGTTACATGTCTGCCAGAAGAGAAGAAGGGAGAAGAGGGTGAATAGTGCACGAGATTACTAGGTTTTTGCAAGTTAGAGAGAAAGCTTGCTCTCTGAATCTGGGTTCGATTTGTTAGGTAGGAGAGGCTTCATTTTATAGCCGCTGGAAACCATCACTTCCCAAGAAACCCTAATGGCTTCTACCTATTTTGGTCAAACTTTTCCCCTTGTCTCTCATCTCCTTCCTTGAATTTTCCCATTTTGATGAAATCCCTTCTCCCTATTTGCACCAGATTAGAGTTTTTTTGAAGCTCAAGGCCCCCTTTTCCCCCAGCTGTCTCAATGGGAGACTTCCATTCCCAGCCATCTCTTTTATTGCTTTCTTCTTTTTTTTTCCATGGCCAAGTCTGATGGGGAAAGGAGTTGGGATATATATATGCTGGTTCGAAGGGTGTTCCTCTCTTTGGCATCTTACACGCTAATACCCCTTGGTTCCTTGAATGTTTTGGCTTTGAAACTTGCTCCCCCATGTGCCGGAACCTCCTAGCAGCTCTGTTCAATGAACCTGCAGACCTTCTCTACGTGGCTTCTATTTTTCCAGTAAAGGGCTAGGCTTTTGTGGCTTATTTTGGAGTTTTGTATGGGCCAAGGTGGTTCCTTAAGCAAGTGGGCTATTTTTGTAAAACATTGGGCTTTTTGGTTGAGTCAATAGGCTATTTGGGGCTATTTGGGCTATTTCTTTTCCCTCTTGTGCTCACCCACATATTTGGGCCTAAGAAATGGGCTTGAGTCCTGAGGCTCCCAAGCAACTTGAGATTTTCCATTTCTCGGCCCATCAATGGGCCTCATGTTGATTCATTACCATCCATACCACAACCCACTCAAGCAAGCCCCGGGCATTCGAGTGGTTTGGGCCCACTTAGGCTTGTAGTATGGTTGGGTGTGTAATAATGATTTCCTACTTGGCATGACATGTCGCTTGACATGGCATATCACTTGACATGCTTTTAATTATTATGCTTGACGGGATAATTAGCATGGATTTGCAAAGATAATGCCTTTTATAATCTTAATCTCGATTCCTAGCATGATGGATTATTTATTTGGCATGGCGTGTGGAGTGTGACTCGTGCATGGCGGACTTTTGTGTGCTCAAAGTCGGGTTTTTTCTCAATAAGGTATTGCGCTGGGCCAAGAATTCATTTGGGCTAAGTCATGGATTTTTTGGGCCTAAAAAACTAGCTTACCAGCCAATTCTGTTCAAACTCGGGAACACATGGAAAATGTCTTCCATAACTCTTATTTGAGGATTTAGCCAGAAGTCACCATCAGTGATCTTGCTGCCCTCAAACAGAGTGAAAATGAGAGTGCCCATGACTTCATAACCAGGTTTAGAAAGCTCAAAATGAAATGCCGAATCCCTATGGAAGATAGACACTTCATCCAGATGGCTCAAACCGCCCTTAAGATCTTTCTAAGGAAGAGGTTTGATGGGATGCTGTTTGGATACAGCAGAACTGGCAGGACAAAGCATCTAAATACGAGGAGTGCTCAGGGAAGAACAACAGAAAAGGAACTCCTCAAAAGGCACATATTACAAAACCCCATCTTCTTGAATACATCTGGTCGAAGTGAAGTCAGAAGAAGGCATAGAAAGCTCGGAGGAAAGGGAAGTTGAAGTGGCGAAAGCGGCGAAATTAAAACATCCCATCAGTTGCAAGGCTCTGACAAAGCCACCAAAAGACCAGAAGACACCATTATTTACAAGAGTGTTTGTTCCAAACAAACCAGCACAGAACAAAGTTTATTCCTTCGATTTAAGCAAGGTTGATGCTCTGTTTGATGAGATGCTACTGCATAAGGTAATAGAGACACCTCACAGGTTGCCCAAGTCAGAGGAACTCAAGGGCAAACAGTATTGCAGATGGCACAACTCTTGGAACCATTTCACCAATAGTTGTGTTGAAAGGACCCGACCTAAATTCCACTTTGAAATCCGGGCCGAATCCTGTTTATAATAGACACCTGGTGGGTATGGGTCACAAATGACCAAAATGCCAAAAACAGAATACACAAACTCAAAGGCTCTAACTCGTGGCTGCACCTTGTAACTGTCTGCCTACGCACCCTTACTCGAGGATCAAGTCACACGTAGTTCTTTCCTCTATTCCTAATATGCAAACTGGCAGGCCTCGGAGACACTGCTTCTATCCAGGCCACAACCTATAACTAACTATCTGCTCATCCCATAACAGGATTTAGATAACTCCTTTCGGTCCGGACTTGTTTACTATAAGCCTAGCTCTAGGGCAGACGTTTCTAAAATATATGGAACTCCATTTTACCATCCGTCAACTATTATACGATTCTGGAATTTCCTGAGTCAACATACCTGAACATGACTACGATCCAACGGCTCAAACATGCTGAACCCGGAAATTACACACTAGGCGAGATCCGTTTGGGGTTCAAATGTTATCCGAATTAAGATCCGCGAAATTCTACGCACTCATGAGGACTAAGGGATTATTCTAGGACTGATTATGGTCCCCACCCTGCTGCCCACGCACCGCCACACGCACCGACAACGCGTGGTGCCTAAAGTGATAACGTTCCGCCGGAAAAACTCCAAATCACGGCTCAAGACTCGTACCCTAGTGCAACACCTGATTTGGAGCCACTTTTGTTCTTGGACCTACCCCAAAAACTGGCAGAAGTGGCAAATCAGGTTCCCAAAACCAGTCAAACCCTAGCTTGAAAATTAACCTGCCAAACCTAGAAATTACTCAAATCCTACCCAACCAGCAGTTAGAGCATAGAAAATAACTAGAAAACCATACCTCACTTGTCCGATTTGGTGGTCAAATCCGGCATGGAGAACAAGAGCTTGAAAGTTCTCAAAATCGGCAACCTCCTTCTTGTTTTTCGACGATTTCACGGCGCCTGTGTGGACTGAGTTGTGGAAGGATGCCGGAGTGGCGTGAGTGATCCGTGGCTTGGGTTCTTTGGTTGGTGGCGGTGGCGATGATGGCGGTTTTGTTGGGGAGGACGCATGGGAGAGAGGATTCTGGGAAAGGAGAGACTGCTCAAAAGGAGAGAGAAACTGAGGTTTTAAATTCTGACTTTTCAAAATTACCGTTTTGCCCTTCTACGTAATTTGGTCGTATCTCCCTCAATACAACTCGAATTTGAGCCCACTACGTGTCTACAGACTCATCTAGTTGTGCTCTACGCATCGGTATAACTAAAATCCCCAAATTCCTTCCCGAATAAAAAGTTAACTTTTAAACCATTAAAATATTCTAGGGGTATAATGGTCTTTTACTAGAATAAATTAATAATTAACTATTAATTTAGGATCGGGTTGTTATATGTGTTGTTTTCAAGGATGTCATACAAGAAGGAATAACAACAGGAAGGCTAAAACTGGCTGAGAAACCTCCCTTAGTAACAACAGACCCTTTTCCCCAACATCAAGTCAACATGGTCAACTTAAATTGGCTAGAATAGAAGAGAGGCAAAGTAACAACAGAAGTTAGCCCCAACATAGGCAGAAGTCACAAGAGAGGCTAATCAGAGACCAAAGCAACCATTTGCAGAGGTAGTTACTGTGCGCAAGTGCAAATGCGAAGGTGAGTTGGAGGTAACTTTGGATGGGTAAAGTCAGCCCACAGCAAGTGTTTTTGACAGGGTTGGGACATCATACCAACAAGACTTCCGGCTCTACCTAGAGGTATAGCCAGGTGGAAGGCCTATCAAAGGCCTGTCCAACGCAAGAAAAATGACAGAGCAGCCAAAGAAGGAGATGCAATTAAGATGCGGAAATGATAAGCCCTTGGCAACTATCATAGAAGGCAGATTGTATTCTGTTAGAAAGAGCGGCAGACCAACTTTGGAGCTAACCAAAACATAAAAAAGTAGAGTTCATAGGCAATATTGCACCTTCCTTAAGAACAAGGATAATACACAGGTACTTCCAGAGGTCATTACTGCTAAAAAAGGGAAAAATCTAAAAGTAGATTCTTTGGTAGAATAGGCAACATATCAACTAGAGGAGCTAACAAAGACAGAGGTTCCAAGCAAGCTTGCTATCCATCCATCCTCACCCTCAATCAATCAGTTAGAGCCTTCATAGTCACAAAGTCAATCCGGACCTACTCTAGTAGAAGGACAAGAAGGTTGGATTAAAGAATATGAAGAGGAATTGTTGGATTACGAACCATCTGCAGATGACTAGACTAGACTCTTCGAAACAGGTGAGCAAGAAGACTGGACAGAAGAATATGGAGAAGAACAGATGGAGTATGATGGAGAACTAGATGAAGAAACTGAAGGTTTCGATGCAAATTAGAAAGCCTGTTATAAGGTGACCTAGGCATTAATATGGTGTTTGTCCTACTAGAGAAATTCAGAGTTGTAGAAGGACAAGAGAACACTTTGGAAGGAGATGTACTATCATAAGAGACCTTCGAGTGCAAGTTGGCAGAAGTGGAGGAGACACCAAAATAGCAAATATCTGCTGACAGAATAGGTAGAACTGCCACAAAAATGGTCGTAGAACAGTGTGTTTTTCCAAACCTACCAAGGAAATGGCCAACCACCTCAGACCTTTGTGCACTGTGAACTTTGGGGGTATTCCTATCCTTAAAGTGATGGTAGATGGAGGTGCAGCCATTAATCTTCTACCTTACAGGTTGCTGATCCAGATGGGCAGCAGAGAATGATCTAATTCCAACACGCTTAACGGTCACCAACTTCGCTGGGGGCATCACTAAGACTCATGGAATACTAAACGTGGATGTCATAGTAGGAACCAAGAAGCTGAAGATTGCCTTTTTGTGGTAGACACCACTTCTACCACTTACAATGCACTGCTTGGCAGAGATTGAATCCTCCAGAGTCTATGTGTTCCTTCCACTCTACGCCAGCAGTTGGCCCTCTGGCATGAAGAGGGTTTTATGGAAATAGTGGAGGTCGACCCACTGCCATTCTTGCCATTTGCATTATGTTTTGAGGAAAAGTATTATCATGATGACCTTAGTCCTTTCACTTTCTTTGGAGTCAACCAGAATGGTCGTCCCCATAGTGTCACGGCCTAGAAACTCATTGAAGAAGGTCTGGCTAGTTCTTTGGAGGACTGGAATAGGCCCTGCATTCTCAACTTCCAAAGTTCTGATGTTTAGCTCAAACCAGCAAGAGAGGGATCGAACTGTAATAATCCAATCCATTACAAATAGATTGTTGCTATATTCATAATCCAGCCATTAACAGGGCAGAATTCATGCATGAGAGTATAGAAGAATAGGAAGGAAATCTGCAAGAGGAAGAATTGGAATTTGCACTAGCAGCACTGGATGACTCTCTGCCAGAAGTAAAGGATCATTTGCAAGAAATAAACTTGGGGACAGAAGAGGACCCCAGACCTACTTTCATCAGCACATTACTAGAAGAGTCATTGAAGGATGAAATCATTGCACTTCTGCATCATTTCAAAGACTGTTTCACATGACATTATCATGAAATGCCTGGACTGGATAGAAGATTGGTGGAGCACAAATTACCAATAAAAGAAGGTTACCTACTAGTCAAGCAGGCCAGAAGAAGGATGTCTATGGAGACAGAACTGAAAGTGAAAGAAGAGATAGAAAGACTAGTTAAAGCAGGTTTTATCAGGCCAACCATTTATTATATCAATTCTTAAAAGAAAAACAAGGGCAGTTAGAATCTGCATGGACTACAGAAATCTGAATGAAGCATATCCCAAAGACAAGTATCTAATGCCCATGGCAGACATGCTGGTAGACGAAACTGCCCAAAATCTGATGCTATCATTCATGGATGGCAATGCAGGGTACAATCAAATAATGGTAGCCGAAGAAGACATCCACAAGACAGCCTTCATGTGTCTAAGGCATATAGGTGCTTTGGAATACATTGTAATGCCTTTTGGCTTGAGAAATGCAGGAGCCACTTACTAAAGAGCAATGAATTCTGTTTTCCATGACATGATAGGTCATTCTCTAGAGGTTTATATAGATGATGTAGTGATTAAATCCCCAGAGAAAGGAGATCATGTATCAAATCTAAAACAGCCATTCCTAAGAATGAGACAACACAAGTTGAAAATGAATCCCAAGAAGTGCGTTTTTGGGTACAAGCCAGCAATTTCGTAGGTTTCTTGGTCCACCAAAAAGGAATAGAAGGAACATGCAATCTATTACCTGAGCAGAACTCTAACAGAAGTAGAAAGGAAATATTATGCAATTGAAAGACTTTGTTTGGCTTTATACTTTACTGCTGTAAAATTCAGACATTAGATGCTATCTTCAACCAACTACATCATTGTCAAGACAGATCTGATCAAGTACATGCTAATAAGGCCAATGTTGAGAGGAAGAATTGGTAAATGGACTCTGGCCCTGTCAGAATTTGCCTTCAGATATGTTCCTCAGAAATCCATCAAGGGACAAGCTGTTGTAGATTTCTTAGCAGATCATCCAGGAGAAGAAATTGAGAATATGGATTCCATGGACATAGCCAATGCAGATATGTTAACCAGAGCTCACACCTGTCTCAATAATCCCATTTACTCAATCCATCTCACCCCCTGGAAGCTATATTTTGATGGATCTAAAATAGACTTGGCCTCGGGGGCAGGGATTGTTTTAGAAAACCCGCTAGGAATCAAACATTGTTATTCATTTTAGCTAGATTTCTAGTCCACCAACAACAAAGCAGAATACAAAGCTTTAATCACAGGACTGTTGAAATTCTGGGAGATTCCATGCTTGTACTAAAACAGGTTGCTGGAGAATACAAATGTTTGAGCCCCTCTTTTGCTGTCTATCTAGTAGCAGCCAGAAATCTCTTAGTAGAATTCAGGGAAGCCATTTAGGAACACATTCCAAGAGAAGAAAACATTGCAGCTAATGAGATGGCGCAGATATGCAGTATAGATGCCTGAAGATTGTGTACAGAGAATCATCAAGGTGGGAAAGAAAAGTCTACCATCGGTTCTAACTAGAGGGATAGAGATAGATGTCAATTATACCATAATGAATGAAGAGGACTAGAGACTGCCCCTGATTAATGTGGAATGAAGAGTTGGTCGGAAAAGGCAAAGATGAGCTACTTTTTAGATGCTTAGGAAAAGAAAAACACATGAAAGTCATAGGAGAAGTCCATGAAGAAATCTGTGAAGCACATCAAGGTGGAAGAAAAATGTGTTGGTTGATCAGAAGGTATGGTTACTTCTGGCCTATCGTGATGAAGGACTGCATAGAATATTCCAAGGGATGTGAAGCTTGTCAAAGGCATGGTCCAATCCAGCAGGCTCCCTCAGTCCCCATGAACCCAGTCATCAAGCCATGGCCATTCAGAGGATGGGCAATGGACCTCATTGGCAAGATTTATCTAGCCAGTAGCAAACATCACTGTTTTATCATAGTGGCTACTGATTATTTCACCAAATGGGTGGAAACCAAGCTAGTCAAATCTACTGCATCCCAATCATCTTTTTATCGATATTCCTGGTTACTAACCAGGAAATCCCTATTAAACAAAATAAAAGAGTGAATTCTTTCTTCTGTTCACCCGTTTGTCGTTTTACTCCTGTGGTGGAAGGGCAAAGTTCCCCACTGCCTTGTGAACCATTGACTGGTCAACAAGTCGCCTTTCTTTGGTGTGCGAGCGCACGCTAGCAATGAAGATTCTAGCAGACTTAGTTTAGAATGGATAACTAGCCCCAAGTTACTGATTTCGCAAACAAACGATTGTGAATTTGGGTCAGAATATCTCCCAAGTAAATTCTTTTCTTGCCTCAAACTGGTGAGGACTTTAACAATTTATCTCAGTATAAAGAGGTTGTTCTGGCCAGAATGGTTGATGGAATTTAAAGTCTCAGCAGAATCGCTTTACGTAACTATAAAAATAAATATCCATGCTAGAAAGATGAAAAGACAATTGGAAATTCATTTCTGTGCGGATCGGAGGCTCTAATCCAGCCGGGTGGATGAATTGTTGACAACTCAATTGCTAAGCTTGGTTGTAAATCGATACAAAGGTTAATTTTGTGAGCTTTAATGTACTTCAAGTTTTGGTGAGGCTTTTGAGTGTGAAGCTGCGGTTTCTTGGTCTACAAGAGGCGTATGGTTCTCGAGGGCTTGATGGGCTAGACTCTGCATTGTGAAAATTTGTTGAGGTTTTCATGTTTGGGAAAAGTTCAAGCTCTACCTATCTTGATTCTTTGCTGAACCAAATTTGTAACAAGAGAAATCTTGTTTTGATTGACTTTTTTCTAAGTCTGAACCTTGAGAATTCTAATCTGAAGTTGGTTTCACTTGGAATTCAAGTGGGCTTTTTGTTTAATTTTTGAGTTGTTTGTTTGTTTGATCGTTTTTTGATTGATTGTTATTGAATTGAGTGTGTCCTTGAACCTGTTCACCCTCTCCTCTATTTATAAGGGATGTTTAGGTTTAGGGTTTCTTTCTTAAAATAATGGGCGACAAATCTTTTAAAAAATCTAGAAAGAAATACAAGAGAGAAGAGTTTAAAATTTTGTCAGATAGGCTCTCATCAATCAATCCTTAAGATCACTTCTCTGTTTTGTTTTAAAAGAAAACCTAATCTCTTTTCCCAATTTTAACTGCCCCTTGTGAGATTTCATCCGTGATGGTTAGTTTGATTTCTTCAGTTTGAACAACTCCCTGCTTCCTGCTTATCTATTTCTGAGATTGTAGCTTGCTTATCTCTTGGGAGAATCACCTTCTTTGTAAAGTAGAAAAAATCTATGAATATATACATACATATATATATATATATGTAAGAGGGATTTGATCTTTAGATTTTCAGAGGTGTCTCTTCCAGTTTGCCAGCCACTGACCCTTCTATTTATCAACTCTATGCTATTTGGTTTTGTTGACTTTTCCAAACCGGATAATACAAAGATGTCACGTGGGTTCTAGGATGGGTCCCTTTCTTTATCCAAATTGTGTTGGGCTTATTTTGTTTGGAGCCCAAGAGGTGATTTTCTTTTAAGGGCCCGAGTTTATTGGTCTGGTTTGGGCTAGGCCTTTCTGAATCTTGGGTTTCCTCTTGTTGAAATTGGCGCGTGCTAATTTAGGCCCAAATAATGCCCCCTAAGTCTGAATCGTTTTTGGAACTGGTTCAGACTTAAATGAGATGGCCATTAAATTGGTACGTGCTAGTTTCTTCCGTTATCCCACGTCTGCCACGTCTTCCCACTAAGCTAGTGTCCGTGGGAAATGCTCAGTTACTAGCTCTTTACTAGCTAGTCAATATCAGTTGACGCCTTGTCTTCTCCACTTCCCTGTCTTCTCTTTCCCACTTTTTCGAGCTTCTTTAAAAGAAATTCAAAACCCACTGTTCCTGTTCATCCGAAAACCTAGAACTCCAGCATTCACTCTTTTTCAGCTTCTCTTTGATAACTCTCTCTTTGCTAGAACCTGCCTTGCCTTTCCTATCAACTTTCCCTTTTCTAAAACAAGAACAATCCTGAGAAATGTCTTCCCCGAAATCCCGTGCCCAGTCTTCCTCTGTTCCAGCTTCCTCCGATTATATTACGGACTGGAATTGACAACCAAGCGATAGAGGTTAGGAGCAAACTCTATCCTTTTGCTCAAAAATTCATTTGTTCGAGAATACTTTGGTGCTGGGGCCTCATTGGTTCGATCATGTCCCTCCTGAGATGGCATAACTGATGAAGAAGGATATTGAGGCTCCTCTATGTTTTGAGAGTACTGCTCAGCCCTCATTCTTGGGTTAGTAAAATTTGAGCGGTCTTTCCGTCTAGCTAGGTGAGAATAGTTCGGTGAAATGGGTAGGCTGGATTGTGAGCTCCTTCCAAGATATGGACCTCACCGAAGTGGCTGGTATTATGGCCATACTCGTCCAAGCAATCAATGTGAGCAGAGATGAGAACACGCTTATACTTCTGCTTGTGTGTTTATGGAATTACTGCGATACTACGACTTTCGCATAACCCCATGGCTCCAACTCTGCTGAGCAGGGCTCGGATATTGGGTTTAGGCCCCATGGGAACACAATCTTGTTAGTTGTTATCGGGAAGAAAAACCAGCGAGCTAGCCAAGCCATTCACCATCTCTCGGCCCTAATCAGCGGTACCCCTTCTCAATTATCTCGAAAATTGATGCAGAAGGACAGGACCAGCGGCATATGTTCTTTGTATTGGCTGAGCAGGTTCATTCGCCTACGCGCTCTTGCGATTACAGCAATCTGAACACAGGCGGTAGCTTTGCACAACCACTGCGATGTCGGACTCGGGCCTTGATTCTGCCTCATCTATTCAGAACATGCACTGCTACCTTAGAATGCTGAATTTATGCTCCCGGTGCCTTACGGAGGATCGGATCAGCTGCAGTCTATTTCTGAATTGAGGTTCCTAGACATAGTTAGCACGAGAGATCGATTCTAGCTCGGCTATTGATGTCGAGAAGTGCTAAGCGTTCTATTGAAGAATACGATGTTCTTGAGCCTTTGCCTGAAGAGATCGGCTTCGGTGTCAAGTGGTGATCGGAGAACCTATCTTTAGTTCGGCTGGATCAATGCAGTGTGAGAAGGATGCGGAAGAAAAGCGGCGAATTGATTTGGGAAGAAGTTCACGAGTGTGACCCTCCCAAGGGCACGCCTCATGGAGGTGGGAAGCCTCCCAATTATCATGCGAGGCGTATATCATCCCAACTTTTGTCTAAAGCGGCAGGCACATACACTTATTCAATTAAATCCTATAGGAGTTCAATCGGGCTTATTCTTGGAGGATACGGATGACTTGGAGGTGCATAAGGATGCGGTGTCGCGATGAACAAGATAAATAATGATGCGGGCGCCTATATCAGATCACAGGGAACCCAACTCCTGCAGTTACATCGATTTTGATGCTTGGTGGAAGGCTCGATTCAGAAATCTGCCTACTTCCAGGCCTGCACTATCAGTGCTTTTTGATGGCTGGGATGGCTGGGTTGTTCGTACAGGAGAGGAGACTCACAAGTTTATGTTGCAGACCATAAAAGACATTAATGCCCAAGTTTTGGAAGGTAGTGTCTTAATTTTGTCTGTTTTGTTTATTTTGTAATGGTGATATCTAACACTTTGTTCTGTCTGCAATAGATCCCTCTTTGACACAGAACGTTGGTGGTCAGTCTGCCCAGGCTAGAGAAGTGTTTGGTGATTTTCTATTCTTCTGCCTCTTCTACCTTTTCTTGCTGGATTGGTTTCTGATTTTGTCATTTCTTGTGCAGCTACCTCTGTCATAACTGTTGGGGACCTGGAGCTTCCTTCTGGAGAGGAAGAAGAAGAAGAAGAAGAAGAAGATCAAGCAGATCAGACTCCCTTCGAGGCCACTCTTGCCCTTAGATGGAAAAGGAAGGAAATTGCTCAACCCGCAACTTCAGGTGAGTTTTGACAGTTCCTCAATTTTTTATATTTGTTCTGACCTATTATGGCTCATGTTCTAATGGCCCATTTTCTGTCTGTTGCGGCTAAAGGCCCTTCCCCTCCTCCTACTAAGTCAAAGAGGCTTAGAAAGAGGACGGTGGTGGAATATGTAGCCTGGAGAAGTAGTGATTCCCACTTGCCGCCGACACGGATGCCGAGTTGAGAGAGGCTTTTGAGGTGTGGACCAAGAGAAGAGGAATTTGGAAGAAGTAGGAGAGGGGCCTCGGGAGAGGCCAAGATAGTGGAAGAAGAGGTGAGTCTTGTTTCTTTAGCAGTATTAGTTTCTGATGCCTTTTTGTTCCCTATCTAACTTTTGCTTGTTTGTAAAGGAGATCCCTGCGAGGTGATGGCGAGAGCATTACTGGCTCGAAGCAGGGAGCCTTGAGGAAGACATAGGGGCGGGGCTAACTAGCTCGAGTTGGCCCTTTTGAGGATCGAGGCGGAACAATCTCTTTGTTCCAACAAGCTGGGAACAATTAGAGTAATCTGCATCAGAGCACGTGGAAGCGGCGAATTACTGTTCGCAGTTCCATAAGGTGTAGTGAAAGTGGCTATGGTGCCACGATGATGGTAATCTTCTTCTTACTCTGCTCTTTATTTTACGTAATTACAATTCTGATTATGCTTCTTTAGCTGTTTGTCTTTCCGGGTAGAAGTGCACAGATATGCTAACATATGCGTGATGACGATCCTTGAAGCCTTCAATTATTGTTCTGCAAGTGTTTATTGCATTTTTGGGTTTTTCTCTTACATTTTACCTTTGTTTTTTTTTTATGCTTCCATACCATGGATGCCTATTCATTCTTTTCGGGTTCATCTACCGGCCTCCTTTTACGATCCGGAAGCTGGCAGAGTTTGAAGCTATGGACCTAGATGCCCAGCTGGACAGATTGGAGATGCTCAGCTCTCCTATAGATAAGGCAAAATGCAAAGTGGAGGAGGCTATGGAAGGCGAAGATCTGGCGATCTCGAAATGGAGGCTGGATGAGGATAGGAAAGCCATTGACCCGGTGATGAAGGATCGAACTCTGCCTGAGACGAACATAGCTTCCAAAAACCTATACTTGAAATGAGCCTTAGTTTGGCAAGAGATGTGCTCAACCTTCACGACCGTTAGGAGGACCTCAAGCCCACCTTCAAAACCTCACGAGTTACTGCAAGGCCACTCATGAAACCAACTTGGCTGATTTTACCGCGAAGGCGAGCTGGATCGAGATGGTGGCGGGGTATAAGAAGCAAAGCCACTGCGAGACAAATTGAAGAAGCGGTGCGAGCTTCAAGCGGTGGCGGTCTTGAAGTAAAAGCGAGGCTCGAGGCTGGGTGAGCTCAAGACTAAGGCTACCTACCTTGTGCGAGCATGGTTGCGGCTTCTAGGCCATCCTTAGGGATTGCGGAGCTTCAATCCATCGAGTCTTGCAAAGAACTTTCCATTAAAAACCAACTTGCAAGGAGCTCTCAAGAAATTAGGATTTTGATTTTGTTAGTTTATTTATGCTTTTAGTTTTTGCTTTATGATGAACAATTTGCCATGGGGAAGGCCCCATGGCTATTTATTTTAAATAAAGTTTATTTTTGTTGCAATTTTGGTTTTCAATTTCTTTTGTGAAATAAGCAGTGAGTGGTAAAAGCGAAAGGAAAATAAACTGTAAACAACTTGGATTAGAAATAAATTCTAGATAGAATCTGAAATAAACAGTTTTCAGTGTTGTTCCTTCTCTATCTTGGATCTGTTTGTATGGCTTGTGAGTCCCACATAGTTGGGGAAAACTTTTTCAACCATTTGCCATTGATTGGGGTAGCGTGAACTTCCCCCTCTCGATCCTGCAACCTGTATCCCCCCATTCCAAGGATCTGATTCATTATGAAAGGGCCTTCCCATGTGGGTGACCATTTTCCAAGGGGCAGAACCGCTTTCCAGACTATCTCTCCTTCTTCAAAACTCTTGTTCTTGACTCTTTTGTTATAAGCCCTTGAGCCACGACTTGCTTTCTGCGGAGTTTATTGAGTGTCAGTTACATACATCAATTCTTCTAGTTCTAGCGGCATGGCGAGTAGTTTTCTCCTACAGTTATGTTGGTGAGCAATTACGAGGGGTGAGCGCTATCTCCATAGGGAATTGCATCATGACCATAGGTTAATGCATAGGGGGTCATGCCAGTTGCTTCTCTTTTTGAAGTTCTATATGCCCACAGAGTTTCTGACAACTTCTCATGCCACTGCTTTGGATTCTTCTCAAGCATTTTTCTGATAATGTTGATGATTACCTTGTTGCTTAATTCTGCCTTCCCGTTAGCTTGAGCATAATAGGGAGTGGATTGAAGCGGCTGAATTTGAATGCCTCTGCCATATCCAGCATTTCTCCAGATATGAAATAAGATCCTCTGTCAGTTGTGATTGATTCTGGGATGCCAAATCTCTGTATAATCTGTTCTTCTATGAAAGTGATGATCTCTTGAGATGTAGTGGATTTAACAAGCTTAGCTTCTACCCACTTAGTGAAATAGTGCGTGGCAACAATGATAAAAGCAGTCTTTCTTGTTCTTGGTGGATAGATCTTGCCAATGAGGTCCATTGCCCATCCTCTAAAGGGCTATGGCTTTACCACTGGATTCATGGGAACTGAAGGAGCCTGCTGGATTGGGCCTTGTCTTTGACAAGACTCACACCCCTTGGAATAGTCAATGCAATCTTTCATCATGGTTGGCCAGAAGTAACCATACCTTCTAATTAACCAGCACATTTTCCCCCATGACTTTCATGTATTCTTTCTTTCCGAGGCACCTTAAAAGTACCTCATCCTTACTTTTTCGGACCAAATCTTCATTCCATATAAGGTAGTTCAAAGCCATGATTCTGACTCTCTTATCAGATGGCAGAGTTGGATATCGTAAGTAAGTCATGATAGGATTTCTCCAATCATATTCAGTGATTGCGGCAGAATTGACATCTATTTCCATCCCCCTAGTCAGAACAGATGGTAGGCTTTTCTTCCCTATCTTGATGATTCTTTGTACACAATCTTTAGGCATTTGTATTCCTGTTGCTACTTGAGCCAATTCATTGGCTGCAAAGTTTTCTTCCCTTGGGATATGCTCCTAAGTAGCTTCTCTGAATTCTGTCAGAAGATTCTTAGTGGCCACCAAGTAGACGGCTAGAGAAGGACTTAGGCACTTGTATTCCCCAGCAATCTGTTTCAAAACAAGCATGGAATCTCCCAAAATTTCCACAGATTGGATTCCTAGTTCTACTAGCATTTCTAAGCCTATGATTAGAGCCTCATATTCTACTCTATTGTTGGTGCACTGAAATCAATTGAAAAAATAGTGATGTCGATTCAAGCGGTTCTTCCAAAACAATTCACTTACAAAGCTATATCAGTTTTTGATCCATCAAAGTATAGCTTCAAGGTGTGAGATAATTTGAATAGATAGGATTGTTGGCGGTATGAGCTTTGGTCAATAGATCTGTATGTTGCTATGTCCATGAGTCCATGTTTTCAATCTCTTCCCTAGGATGATCGCACTAGGAAGTATGCGCACTTGTCCTTTGTGAGCTTTTTGAGGAACATATTTGAAGGCAAATTATGTCAAGGCCAAGGTCCATTTTCCAATTCTGCCTCTCGGCATTGGTCTTGTTAGCATGTGTTTGATCAGATCTGTTTTGGCAATGACGTAGATGGTGTATGGCAGCATGTAGTGTCTGAGTTTCACAGCAGTGAAGTACAAGGCTAGGCAAAGTCTTTCAATCGCAGAATATTTTCTTTCCACCTCTTATCAGAGTTCTGCTCAGTAGTAGACTGCCTGTTCCTTCCCTTCCTTGTTATCTTGAACCAACAGACTCTCAATAAATACTTCTGATGCAGATACATAGAGCTTGAGTGGTATGCCTCTCTTTGGTGGGGACAGAACTGTGGATTTGAGAGGTAATGCTTGATTTCCTCAAAAGCTTGTTGGTGCTACTCTTCCCACTTGAAGGTCTTTCTGTTTCAATATTAAAAAAAAAGAGAATGGCTGGATCTTTCTTGCAGAATTGGATATGAATCTCCTTAGAAAATTAATTTTTCCTAAGAGACTCTGCAATTCTTTCTTGTTCCTAGGTGGCAAAGCTTCTATGATGGACTTTACTTTGTTTCTGTCGATTTCTATGCCTCTCTGGTGGACCAAGAATCCTAGGAAATTTCCTGCTTGAACTCCAAAAGCACACTTCTTTAGGTTCATCTTCAATTTATGTTGCCTCATTCTTAGGAATGCCCTCCTTAGATTTGACATGTGGTTTCCCTCGTCTGGGGATTTAATCACTATATCATCGATATAAACTTCCAAAGAATGCCCTATCATATCAGGGAAGACAGAATTCATTGCCCTTATGTCCTGGACATAAGAAGGCTATCATGTGGATGTCTTCTTCTGCCACCATGATCTGATTGTAACCTGCATTGCCATCCATAAAAAATAGCATCTGGTTGTGGGCAGCTCCATCTACTAGAATGTCTGCCATTGGCATAGGGTACTCATCCTTGGAAAAAGCCTCATTTAGATTTTTGTAGTCCACAGATTCTTGATTTTCCTTTTGAGTGGTACAATATTAGCTAATGTCGGTATAGATGTTTTGGCCTGATGAATCTGCCTTGAGCAACCTTTCTACTTCTTCCTCGACTTTTAGTTCTGTGTCCATGGACATCCTTCTTCTAGCCTGTTTGACTGGAAGGTATCCCTCTTTGATTGGCAACTTGTGCTCTACTAATTTCCTGTGTAGTCCTGGCATTTCATGATAATGCCAAGCAAAACAATCTCTGAACTCCTGCAAAAGTGCAATGAGCTCAGTCTTAAGTGGTTCTTTCAATAGTGCGCTGATAAAAGTAGGTCTTGGATCCTCTTCTGTCCCTAAGTTTATTTCTATAAAGGATCTTCCACTGGCAAAAGTCATCAGTCTTCTTTGGCGCAAAATCTAACACTTCCTCCTGTAATTCTTCTTCCTCCACAGTCTTGTGCTTTCATGGCGAATTCGCCATATTGATGGCTGGATCCTACATGAAGAGCTTCCTTTCCTCCCAATATATCAACAATCTTTTTGTAATAGATCGGATTGTTGCGGCTCGATCCTTCTCCTGTTGATTGGGACTAAACATCAGAGTTTTGGAAGTTTAGAACAAAGGTCTATTCCAGTCCTCTAAGGAATTGGTTAGACCATCTTCAAGGAGCCTACGGGCCGTGACACCATGAGGCGGCGTTCTAGTTGACTCCAAGGAAGGAGAAACACATGGCGAAAGGAGAAATGGCTATGGATCGGCCTCTACTATCTCCATGTAACCTTCTTCATTCCATAAAGCTAACTGTTGATAAAGAGTGGAAGGAATACATAGACTCGATGAATCCAGTCTACGCGCGCATTGTAAGTGGTAAAAGTAGTATCCACCACAAAGAATGCAATCTTCAGCTTCTTGCGTCCTACTATAACATCCACATCTAAGATCCCATGAGTCTTGGTGACGCCCCTGCGAAAGTGGTGACACTCAAAGCGGGTTGGAATCAAATCCCTTTCTGTTCTGCCCATCTTGCTCAGTATTCTGTGAGGCAGAAGGTTGATGGCTGCACCTCCATCTACCATGATTTTGGGAATAGGAACACCCCTAAAGTTTGCTGTTATAAACAAGGGTCTGAGGTGGTTTGCCATCTCTTTGGTTGGTTTGGAGAAGCAAAGCTAGTCTGCAGTGGAGCTTGTTGTCGAGTCCTTAGTCTGGGATTGCACCTTGATATTAAGCGTCTCTTACGCCTCTGCCAACTTTGCATTTAAAGTTTCTGGGAAAATACATCTCCCTCCAGTGCTTTCTTGTCCCTCTGCAGCCCGAACTTTACGTGAATGAACACCATGTTGATGCCTAGGTCACCTTGTAACAGGTCCTCAAATTCTGCACCTAAGGCCTCGTTTGCATCCAATTCTCCGCCATAATCCATCTGTTCCTCACGTATTCCTCCATCCATTCTCTCTGTTCTCCTATTCCGAGGAGTGCATCACAGTCATCTGCAGATGGCTCATAATCCAGTGCTCCTCTTCATATTCCTCAGTCTAGTCCTCTTGTCCTTCTCTTTGGAATAGGGTGGATTTTCCTTACAGTTGTGGAGTTTAAGTAGATTTCTGAGGTGGAGGCGGGATGGATAGAAGGTTTCCACTGAAGATTCTGCTTTCATCGACACGTGGTGGGAGATTGCTTGTTACATGCAGGAAAACATTTATGGCTTTTTCCTTTTCAGCGAGTGGTTTACGGAAACATCTGCGCATTGCTCTTGTTATTGAGAATGTGCGATACTATCTCTGAACCCTCCTTTTTGAGTTCTTGTTAGCTCCATTGTTGATGCCATTCTTCTCGACGAATACCACACCTTCAATGATAGTGCCGGAGGTTTCTCATTTCCGGCATTTTATTGATATTTCCTCCTTGGGCTGTTTAGTCATTCTCCTGCTTTGGGTCGGACGGGCTGGGGTAGTCTCTCTGTCTGGCTATATCATGGGATATGATTCCAATCCGATCAAAAACACTCGGAATGGGCAGGTTCTGTCTGTCGGGACCACTTCGGCTGACCTCACATTTGCACTTGCTGCGAGCACTACCCAGCTAAGATGGTTGCCTTTGGTCTCTCAATAGTCTCTTTGGAGACTATTGCCTCTCTTTGGAGCTAGTTTACATGCTAGTGCGCCCTCTCTGTTACAGCCAATTTAAGTTGACCATGTTGAGTTGTGATGGGGAAAAGGGTTTGTTGTGACAGATGGAGGTTTCTCTGCCAGACCTTCTGCATTATTCCTTCCTATATGACATCTCTGAAAACAACACAACTAGTGGTAGAATAATTCCAAGAATTGTGCCATACACATCTTTATGCGCCCTTGAGTTCTTGGCATGGGCATGTGCAGGAGTGTCTCTATTGCTTTTTGGAGCAACATTTCATCAAACAAGGCATCCACCTTGGTCGGATCAAAGGAATACACCTTGTTCTGTGTCGGTTTGTTTGGAACAAACCCGTCTGTGAATGGTGGCTGCTTCGATCTCTTGGAGGCTTTGTAAGAGCCTTATAACTGATAAGGTGCGTTAATTTTGCCATTTACTGCCACGACAATCTCTCTCTCCTCTGGGCTTTCTGTGTCTTCTTCTAACTCTACTTCAATCATATGTACTGAAGAATAAGGGGACTTGTAATATGTGCCTTTGGAAGAGTTCCTCTTCTACTGTTATTCCCTGAGCAGCTCCTCGTACTCGGATGCTTTATCTGCAGTTCTGCGGATCTCCAAACGACATCCCATCAAATCTTTTCTTAGAGAGATCTTAAGGGCAGCCTGAGCCATCTGGATGAAGTGTCTTTCTTCCATATGGATCCGGCACTTCATTTTGAGCTTCCTGAACCTGGTTATAAAGTCTTGAGTAGATTCATCTTCACTATGCTTGAGGGCAGCAAGGTCAGCGATGGTGACCTCTGCACGAATCCTATAGTAGTAATGTCGTAGAAGACACTCTCCATCTACTCCCAAGTTTGAACAGAATTTGCTAGCAGATTGGTGTACCAAGTAAAAGCTTGTCCAGAGAGAGAATTCCAGAAAAGCCTTAGCTTTAACAGTGGTTATTCTCTATGGCTATACACTGGACAGAAAATCTGCCTATGTGCTCGACTGATGAAGCATGGGGATCCTCTCCTTTAAAAAAAGTGAAGTTTGGTACTTTGAAACACAGGATAAGGTATCAGTCAATGTCGTTGGATATGGCTTTCGTAAGTGGGTCTTTCTCCTCTTCTGGCTTCAAGCTCCATCATTTCTCTGATCATTCTTTGCAATGCTCATTTAAAGCATTAATAGGGAGGAGATTCTGCCCTTGTTTTGGTTGGGCATAATCAATCCTGGGTTCCACCCTATATGGCCTAGGCAAAACTTCTTCCTGTGTTCCTCCTGTTCTTCCAGATCTGGGTGGTTCCTCCAATTTGCCCCCTGCATTCCTGTCATTGTTAGCAAAAGGGTAGTTTCCTCCTCTGCCTCTCCTTCCTCTTACAGGTGGAGGGAATGGATTGGGATCCATCCTTCTAGGTCTGTAGGGCAACAACTGGTATTCGGTGAGAAATGCCAAAGGGTGATCCTCTGGGGCCACTTGTTGTGGAGCAGGTTGAGGCTCGGTTGATTCTGCTGAATCTGTCTGGTGCGAGGGCCTTCTAGCGGATTAAGGCACGCGTTCTTGGGCGGGAAGAGCTCCTCCCCTCTGTCGGCTGAATTTCCTTACGTTACGGCATCGATTATCTGCGCAATAAGAGGATTCTCTTGATATGGCCATGCCAATCACGGTGAGGACCATAGGAAGGTCTAGTTCTTTGGACTACAACATCGGTTGGAATTCTAGCCATGGTAGCGTCACGGTCCTTTACGAGCGCCTATTGACTGCCATTGCATCATGGTATCATATTATTTAAGTGTCCTAGCTCCTTTGTGTTGTGACCTCTTGTCGTAACACAATTCTGTCGAGTTCATCATACAGGCAGTCCTGGATCTTTTGCTCCTGTGCTGCCATGTCTTTGAGTCTTTGGGCATCACTCTCCTCGACTCAGTCCTTCCCGAGCCACCTGGTTTATCTCCATGTCGTGGTGTGGGTTACGGCTAGAGCTTCAATATTCATAAACTTGAGAAAATTCTGTGAGAATATGTACACTGAGAAATCCCACTAGGCGTGCCAAAGTGTTCACCCGTTTGGTGTTTTACTCCTGTGGTGGAAGGGCAAAGTTCCCCACTGCCTTGTGAACCATTGACTGGTCAACAAGTCATCTTTCTTTGGTGTGCGAAAGCGTGCCACTGCTAGCAATGAAGATTCTAGCAGACTTAGTTTAGAATGGATAACTTGCGCCCCATGTTACTGATTTCTGCAAACAAACAATTGTGAATTTGGGTGAGGAATATCTCCCAAGTAAGTTCTTTTCTTGCCTCAGACTGGTGAGGACTTTAACAATTTATCTCAGTACAAAAGGTTGTTCGGCGAGAATGGTTGATGGAATTTAAAGCTCTCGGGTGCCTTTACAAAACTATAAAAATAAATATCCATGCTAGAAAGATGAAAGGACAGCTGGAAATTCATTTATGTCTAGATAGGAGGCTCGATCCGGGCTGGAATTTGAAATGCAGGTTGGAACGAATTTGACAACTTCATTGCTAAGCTTCATTGTAAATCGATACAAAGGTTAATTAAGCGAGTTTTAATGTACTTCAAGTTTTGGTGAGGCTTTTGAGTGGCGAACTGCGGTTTCTTGATCTACAAGGCGAGTGGTTTTCTCGAGGACTTGATGAGCTAAAGGCACTGTGAAATTTGTTGAGGTTTTCATGTTTGGAAAAAGCTCAAGCTCTACATCTTGATTCTTTCTTTGAACCAAATTTGTAACGAGAGAAATCTCGTTTTGATTAACTTTTTTCTAAGTCTAAACCTTGGGAATTCTGATCTGAAGTGGTTTCACTTGGAATTCAAGTGGGCTATTTGGTTGATTTTTGATTGATTGTTGTTGAATTGAGTGTGTCCTTGAACCTATTCACCCTCTCCTCTATTTATAAGAGATGTTTAGGTTTAGGGTTTCTTTCTTAAAATAATGGGTGGCAAATCTTTTAAAAAATTAAAAAGAAATACAAGAGAGAAGAGTTTAAAATTTTGTAAGATAGGCTCTCATCAATCAATCCTTAAGATCACTTCTCTGTTTTGTTTTAAAAGAAAACCTAATCTCCTTTCCTAATTTTAACTGCTCCTTGAGAGATTTCATCTGTGATGGTTAGTTTGATTTCTTCAGTTTGAACAACTCCTTGCTTTCCTGCTTATCTCTTTCTGAGATTGTAGCTTGCTTATCTCTTGGGAGAATCACCTTCTCTGTAAAGTAGAAAAAATTTCTGAATATATACATATATATATATGTAAGAGGGATTTGATCTTCAGATTTTCAGAGGTGTCTCTTCCAGTTTGCCAGCCACTGACCCTTCCATTTATCAACTCTGTGCTAGTTGGTTTTGTTGACTTTTCCAAACCTGATAATACAAAGATGTCACGTGGGTTCTAGGATGGGTCCCTTTCTTTATCCAAATCGTGTTGGGCTTATTTTGTTTGGAGCCCAAGAGGTGATTTTCTTTTAAGGCCCGAGTCTATTGGTCTGGTTTGGGCTAGGCCTTTCTGGATCTTGGGTTTCCTCTTGTTGGGCTGGGCGGGCTAATTTAGGCCTAAACACCTTCATAGAAGAACAGATTCTGCAAAGGTTTGGCATGCCAGAATCAATCACCACTGACAGGGGAAGTTCCTCCATATCCAGAGAAATGCTAGACATGGCAGAAGCATTCAAGTTCAAAGTACTTCAATCCACCCCTTATTATGCCCAGGCTAATAGGCAAGCAGAATCAAGCAACAAGGTGATTATCAACATTATCAGAAACATGCTTGAAGAAAATCCGAGGCAATGGCATGAAAAACTGTCAGAAACCTTGTGGGCCTATAGAACTTCAAAAAGAGAAGCAACTGGCATGACTCCATATGCTTTAACTTATGGACATGATGCAATTCTGCCATGGAAATCATAGTTCAGTCCATCAGAATTGCCCTACAACATAATTTGGTTGGAGAAGACTACTCACAGGCAATGATGCTAGAATTAGAAGGGCTGGATACAGTAGAATTGATACCTCAACAAAGTCTTAGCGAGAAGCGGTGCAGTAAGGGCCTATAACAAGAGTTAGAAACAAGAGTTTTGAAGAAGGAAGTTATGCAGGCGGTTTACCCCTTGGAGCACAGGTTGCTGGTTATGGAAAGTGGTCACCTACATGGGAATGACGTTTCATAGTCAAACAAGTCCTTGGATTGGGGGCATACAGGTTACAAGACCAAGATGGGGACATCTATGCAGTGCCAACCAGTGGCAAATGGTTAAAGAAGTTCTATCCTACCATGTGGGATTCACAGGCAGTACAAGCAGATCACAGGATTGAAGCGAAAGGATGAAATTATTGTTTAAGTGTTTGCAGTCAGTTCTTGTGAATATTTATTTTTTTTGTTTTTGAAATTATGTTTTTTATGTTTTTGGTTGTTTAAAATAGTATGAAAGGACAAGTTTCACAAAATAAATAAGACCCTTTTATTAAATAGTAATCTTTACATGACTAGATCGCTACTACAAAAAGTAGAAGTTTAAAGTCCTAATTTTCTAAGGGTTTCTTGCAATCCAGTCTTTTTGGTAGAAATCTCCTTCTAGAGAAGCACTCCCTAGTGAATAGAAGCCTCTACAATCTCTAATCCTAGCCTAGAAGCTGAGACCATGTTCTGCACAAGGAAGGTTGCCTCGGTCTTGGTGCCTAGTCTAGCCCCAAGCTTCTTCTGCCTCTCTCTTAACCTAGCTAGCTGCTTCTGGAGTTCCTCGATATGTTTTTCTAGCTTGTCGTGATGAACTTGGTCTCCTTGTAATCACAACTAAAACATCCAGTACATACATTTTTATAATCAGCCAAGTTGGCTTCATGGGTAGCCTTGTAGAATTCAAAGGCATTAAAGGAGGGCTTGAGGTCTTCATAGCGGTTATGGAGATTAAACACATCTCTTGCCAGACACAAGTTGATCTCAAGGATAGGCACTGGGAGCCATGTTCTCCTGTGCAGCAGATCAAGTCCTTCATCAGCTGGTCGACTTCCTTATTCTCACCAAGTCTAGCTCAGTTGAGTGCTAGATTCTCACTCTATCCACTGCCTCACCCATTGCTTTGGACTTAGCTTTGCCAGGATTGGAGTTGAGTTTCTCTAGCTTGTCGATTGAGCATCCGGATCCATAACCGAACTACGCCAGTGCGGATTAGCAAAGGAGGCTGTGGTAGATGAACTGGAACAAAATGGATGAGCATCTGCAGAAAAATTGCAGATTAAGTTTCATGCAGGTGGAACAAAAGAAAGGCTAAAGGCACAGTGATACTTACAGCCACAACATGAGGTTTGAAAGGGCTGGTCATCACAGCCAAAGTCCCAACAGTTATGTCCTCTTCTATCTAGAAAAACAGGAACAACAATTAGAAGGATAAAGATAGACAGAAATTGCAGAAACCAAGCAGAATAAAGAAAGGACAAAAGTTACCTCGGAGACAGGGACATCAATGGAGTGATTTGCCTCCACTTTAGGCTCTAGAACAGCAGCAGAATGTTCTGCCTCCACAACATCAAATAGAGCCAATTCTGAACTAGTAGGTTCTGTCGTTTGAGCTTCCTGTTGTTGCTTAGCTAGCGCAATGCTCTCTACAATTATTTCAGCAGGGATCTCCTCCTACAAATAAACAGAAGTCAAGATTAGAAGAAAAACATATACAAAATGGATCATGTTAAGGAATGGAAGACAGGATCTTACCTCTTCTTCAACTTCTTTGCCTTCTCTCTTATCTCCTGTTGAGATGTCTACTTCCTTCTCTGCCCTACAGCTTCAAAAGCTTCCCTCGGCTCTTCATCGGTCCCGAAGTTTTAGTAAGGCTGCTGCGAGTTCTTCTATCTCCTCAGATTCTGCCACAACTCTTTTCCTAAGTGTTTTTGACATAGTAGGAGGAGGAGGGGACTTTCAGCTACAAAGAACAAAGATAAAGGATTAGAACAAATGGACTTAGAGCGGGGTCAAGGAAAGTCTCGTTGTTAAGATTACACGAGGTTTCAATTTGGGCGATAGTTTCCTTTTTCTTATTCCTTACAGCGGAAGAAGTCACCTCAATAGTTGGTTGTTACGCTTGAGTTTCATGCGATCTTCTTACGTCCCCAAAGGGAGCTCAAGTCTCAGCGGCGAAGTAACTACATATGAGAAGAAAGAGTTAGAAGGCAATCCGGAAGGAAAAAAGGAGAAGAATAGAATTGAAACTTACCAAACACTTCTCCAACCTAAGCGACTTGTCCCATAAGGTTCTGTTAATTAAAGGATCGATACAAGCAGACAGAACAAATTAAAACATCGACATCGAGCGAGAATGCAATAATCATTGTGAGAATGGAATAAAGGGGTAGAATTGAAAGTTTACCTTCAATTACTTGGGCATTGATGTCTTTGATCGTCTGCATCATAAATTTCTTGGCCTCTGCCCTGCGTGAGCAGTCCGGGAATCCGACCATCAAAAGCACTTTTGTGAGGCTGGAATCTGGCGGACCAGTGAACCCGACATTTGCTTTGTTATTTAAGAGCATCTGCACTATTGTTTATCTTTTTCACTGCACACCGCAATCCTTGTGCGAGTCGGATCATCTGTATCTCTCAAGAGGTACCTCAATCACACTTCTATAGGACTTTAACGGAATAAGCCGAGGACAGCCCAGCTGGTTGGCATAGAAGTTGGGGTGATAGACCTCTATGCCTAAATGATAGTTAGGAGGCTTACCACCTCCAAAACGCAAGTCCCAGAGTAGCATTACACTCAGGAACTTCTTCCGAAGTCAATTCTAACCTCTTCATCCTCAGGTTCCTTCCCAAACAATGCTGTACCCAGACTGGAACCAAGGATAGGTTCTTCTAAGTACCACCTACCACTGAGCAGTAGACCTCTTAGTACAACGCCTAAAAAACATCATGTACTCTTCAATGGAGCACTTGGGCACTTTTGCAGACATCAAGGGAAGTGTCATGACTGATCTTGAGCGAGCGATGTGGGAATCTCAGTGCAGGAAGCGGACACAGCGGATCTGGATCATCGAGAATGTGCCAGGGAGCAGTATTCAACGGATTCTCCAAGGTGGCGCTATGAAGGTTCTTGTATAAATGGGCGGATTGTTGGACCAAGCTCCACGTCGGTATGGTTGTGCGAGCCTACTGCTGGGTACTTGTATTCAGTGAACTGCTAAATAGCAATTTGGGAAGACAAACCTATTCAGCCAGTACAGGAGAAATAGCATGTGATGTTGATCTCTATCCCTCTCTGTGCTAAATTTCTTCAGATAGTTGGAGAAGGAGCGATTACTGGCTGATTGTAGCAGGAGAGATAGTGAAGGACTTTGTCAATTTTTCCTGATTCTTCCATCTATGGTAGTCACCAACTGCGTCAACATGCCTTCCATGAGGCCTAAACCCAAAGAACTTAGCCATATCTAGCAGGGTTAGAGCCGTAAGGCCCGAGTAGAGAACTACGGCCAGGCATGTTCGATTTCTATTCACAGTTGCTTGGGCGAGAAGGATGGAGTCGTAGATCCCAGCCATTTTCCGGTGATCTCCATACCTCGGAAGGAGTCTATCAATCTAGTCAGACCACTTCTTTGCACTTTCTCCTCACTTCTTTGGAGGATAGGGCAGCTTAAGTTCTTCTTGACCTAGGTGTGAAGTCGGGCAAGAGCTTTGAAGTCTGCTGGGGTTTTTCTGCTAACGTGGCACGCTCATACACAAAAGAAAGTTGACTTGTTGACCACCAATGGTTTTCAAGACAATAGGGAACTTTACCCCACCTTCACAAGATCAAAATCAAAATGGGTGAACACAAACCTAGCCTCGCCCGCCCTGACAAACAAGCCCAATAATTAAAACTTTGTCCATATGATCAAACCCAGCAACACATTTGCTCCAAAAGCGAGACCCCCAAGTCTGTGATTCTATCACACCCTGCAAGACCCATTTGCCAAAAACCCCTATCCACGATGTGTAATCAATGAATGACCTTGCAAACTGAAAATGCTAATAGAATTTGCAGACCCAATTGCTTCTAGGGCTTGGTTCGAGACCAAGCTACAAAATCCCAAATCCAAATACGTCAAATTATGTGATAAGTTCAACAGCGAAACAACTCCAAAATTCCCAATATTCTTTCTCTTTTTGAGCAAAACCTTGGACAATTTGGGACACCCCTTTGCCAAAGCACAAAGACCTTCGTCCCCAGCATTATCAAAGATCAATACTTCATCAAATTGGTATGAAATTTCATAGGTTGGTGTCTGTGATGAACTTTGGTGTTTTGAATATGACTAAATTTGGGAATCTGGAAAAGACTTGAAAGGGAGAGAGAGATAGAGAGAGAGAGAAGGTCGAGAGGTGCATGGTGGTGTTGTGAGGAAGATGATGGCTACAATGGAGAGGGGGGTTGGGGTAGAGATGGAAAGGGGTTGGGAAGGGGTGGGCAAGGCAAGGTTGTGGTGAGGTTGGTTGCGTTGGAGAGAGAGAAAGAGAGAGAGAGAGAGAGAGAGAGAGAGAGAGAGATTTTTAAAAATAATTTAAACAATAATTTAAACAATAAAATAATTTTTTTATTAATTTTTGGTCCACGTTATCAAAAAAGAGGTCCAACTTTTGACACATTAGCATTTAATACACTCACTAACGGTTTGGCTAACAAAGGGGGCAATTTGTAGGGTTTACGGGAGTTTGAGTGTGTACTCATAAATGTCTCTAAATTTGGGTATGAACTTGAAAATGACCCTATAGTTTAGGGGATTTTATGTAGTTTGTCCTTTTTTATTATCAATAAAACATCTTTTATAGGGTTTGTTACACTCTAATATTTAGACCAAATGTAAAATGAACTAAGAACACCATATTTAACTACAAAAAAGAACACCATATTTAACTACAAAAAAGAACACCATATTTAACTACAAAAAAGACCATTGATACACCCTACTACACTCTATCATAGAACACCAAACTCATTCAAGAGCTGGATGCAGAACACTATAAGACCACCAAATCCACCTTATTTCCGAATATGGCGGAACTACCATAAGGGCTACAGTGGACAATAGCCCGGTGAGGTTTTCGGGAAAAAAAAAAATTAAACCTACATATTTGTCTTATTTCAAATATAGCCTAGTATGTATTAGCCTAGTATGTATTAACCTACTAAGTATATAAAAAATTCAATTATTTATGAATTTAGTTACATGGCAACAATAAAAGTACACATTAAAATAGGTACACTTTCAATTTTGTTGTTGAACATATTTTTATTTTGATAATATATGGTTTTTGGTTGCATTTAATATGTATTTGTTTTGACTTAAAGCTTATTGGAAATTGCACGGGGTTTGTAGCTCAAATAGATAAAACCATTTATCCTTGGTTCAATTTTCCCTCCCCCAATATCGCTTGTATCCAAATAATATTTTTTTTAATTATTGAAAATTAATCAATTGAGCTATGAACTAGTGTAATTTACATGATTTAATGTGTACTTTTATTTCTACAAAGATTAGAAATTGTAAGTATGAAAACAATGATCATTAGGATTTTAGCTAATAAATGTAGCTAGCCTACTTGTTGAAAAATTGATGGTTCCCCTTGCTACCGAACTTGCTGCTTAACCCAACAAAAGCCGCCGACCAAACTTCAAGGTATGTAACTGATTTTTGGTGAAGCTAGTGCCTACTGCAGATTAGACAACATATGATGTTGAGTAGAGTATTGAGAAGGAACTATTATACACAAGGTCAAAGAATCGGGGGTTGTCTATCTTCTTGGTGACGGGGATATTAGGGAAAGATTCTTGGTTTATTAAGAACACTACTACAAAAAGTGACAAAGACGACAAAAAAAAAACGACGGTCTAAGGAAAACCGTCGTTGTTTTTTAAAAGACGACGGTTCTATAAAACCGCCGTGTAATAACACCTTAGACACTTAAAAATGGGAGATTCCAATGGTTGTTCATAAAAGACGACGTACCTAATTAAAAAACCGACGTCTTATTGAAATGGGATTTCCGCAGACTAAAATCTAAGCCAACAAAGAACGGCAGAAGTTATGAATAGACCGAGTAGAAAGTATAGGCACGCGATGTCAAAAAAAGCGCCGTTTTACTCGAAATTAACACGACCAAGTTTTCGTATAAGGCGCCGTATAATTACAAATAAATCCACGGCGGTATAATACAAAATACCGCCGTATTAAATTAATGTACAACTACGGCAAAGATAAATATATCGATGTCTTTCTCGCATAGTTCTACGACGGTATCTTTAACTCCCACCACATTGGGGTTTTTGATTTAACGACGTATTATAAAATTTAACGTTGTATTTATTCACTTTATACGTCATACCTTATATTTAAACCGTCGTCTTAATAAGAATTTTTTTTAACAATTTATTTCTTGGATTTTGTTATCCTACGTCGGTAGATCAACTTAATGACAAAAATTGAAATAACCACGACAGTTTATATAGAAAACCGCCGACAAAATCACATTTTTCGAGATCCCAAGCGTTACGAAATCTTACCAGATGGAACTCTGTTCCTCATCATAATCTTACCAGAAAGACAATATTTTAGAGGTAATGATGTATGTGTATTTGCGTCTTTGAGATACACAAACGCACATACACATTAACATCCAAAAAATTGCCTCTGAAATTTGACGACAGCGACCTCAGTTTGCAATCAGAGAGACAATTTTTTGGAAGTTGATGACAAACGCACACACATCATCAACATCCAAACAATTGCCTCCTAAAATTTCACGACGATAGCCACAGATTTGCAATCAGATAGACAATTTTTTGAAAATTGGTGATGTGTGTATGTTTGGGAGTCAGATACACAAACATACACACACGCCAACATTCAAACAATTGCCTCCTAACAGGTGAGGTGAGAGCAGAGAAAAGGGCAAGAAGAAGTTGAAACCCTAATTGAAAACTAAAATTGAAAAAACTCAGAGCAAAATACCAGCAGCGAGAATCAATTAAACAGCGGCGTAGAAATTAAAGACATCGGAAATACAAACCTACTGCTATCTTACGACAAAACGACGACAGTAGAGCCAAAAACCGTCGTTGTTTTTATATTCGTATTTGATTTAAATCAGTCACCCAAACAAGAAACTTTACAAATTCTAGAACATTAATTTCCTTCATTTAAATTTCCTCGGGAAAAAAAACTCTATTTATAACGCACCGTACTTGAAAACTAAAACTGAAAGAACCCAGAAAAAAAAACTCTATGTATAATTAAAAAAATTAAATCCACGTCGGTTATATTACACCTAACGACATTTAACAAAAAAAATCCACGCCGCGAAACAAATATATTGTGTCATCTTAGTCTTAGAGCAAAATACCAACGACAGAATCAATTAAGTAACTGGCGTAGAAATTAAAGGCGTCGGAAATTATAAACCTACCGCCATCTTACGACAAATAAGACGACGGTAGAACAAAAAACCGTCGTTATTTTTATATTCGTATTTGATTTAAATCAGTTACCCAAACAAGAAACTTTACAAATTCTAGAACATTAATTTCCGTCATTTAAATTTCCTCGGGAAAAAAAAACTCTATTTATAATGCACTGTAATTGAAAACTAAAACTGAAAGAACTCGGAAAAAAAAAACTCTATTTATAATTAAAAAATCAAATCGACGTCGGCTATATTACCGCTAACGACATTTAACAAAAAGAATCCATGTCACGAAACAAATATATTGCGTCGTCTTAGTCTCAGAGCAAAAAACCGATGACAGAATCAATTAAGTAACTGACGTAGAAATTAAAGACGTCGTAAATTATAAACCTACCGCCATCTTACGACAAAAAAGACGACAGTAGAACAAAAAACCGTCGTTGTTTTTATATTCATATTTAATTTAAATCAGTCACCCAAACAAGAAACTTTACAAATTCTAGAACATTAATTTCCGTCATTTTAAATTTCCTCGGGAAAAAAAAAACTCTATTTATAATGCACTGTAATTGAAAACTAAAACTGAAAGAACTCGGGAAAAAAAACTCTATTTATAATTTAAAAATAAAATCCACGTCGGTTATATTACACTTAACGACGTTAACAAAAATAATCTACGTCGGTAATTATAAACCTACCGCCCTCTTACTTTAATATACTACGACGACAAAAAAGACGACGATAGAACAAAAAACCGTCGTTGTTTCAAATTTGGTATGTTCTCTTTCTGTAGGACTTGGATAGTTCAAAGCATTGACAATGTCTTTACAAATTCGATTGCTCAAGCTTTAGAGGCCATCTGAAGCCATTTCTATTCTTTATCACATTCTGGAAAACCCATCTTCTTCTTACGAAGCTCTGAGATAAAGGCAGGCTATCACAAATATAGCGGATCTTCTTAGCCAAGAAAATCGAGCGAGGATCAGGCACATCTGATCTTGATTTCCCTTTGCAAAGAAATGGCGCTGATGGACCGTCTTTGAGGCGAACTTTCCTTCGACAGTGGAGCCAGGCTTGCATCTCTTTTGATGGAAAGCAAGGAATATTCAGAAGCACTAAGTCTCCTATCAGGCCTGATCACGGAAGTGAGAAGTCTAGATGACAAGCTTCTTCTTGTGGACATAGATTTGTTGGAGAGTAAGCTCCATTTCTATTTGAGAAAGACATCCAAATTATTGTCTTTGAGAGGTTAGAGAGAGTGTCTGTGAGAGAGGAAGAACTTGGAACCCTAAATGGCTGAACTGAAAGAAAGCGACAAATTTATGCAATAAATTTTTAAAACCACACGCGGTCATTACACACAAGCCGTTTAATTGTAAAATCAATGTCGGTTATTATTTAATATACGTCGTATATTATAAAAATCCACGTCGGTATATTACAAAAAAATGACATGTTAAATCCTTGTACCATGACGCGAGATATTAATTTATCGACTTTTATTTTGGAGTTTACTACGACGATACCTACAACACTACTGTCGTATTTATTTACCACGTCCTAAGTTCAAATTATCGTCGTAGTTTTTATTTATACATCGTCGTTCTCTGTAAACCGCCATCTTATTTTTATGAAACGGTTTGTGTATATATTCAACTTTTCGTCTACGACTTACACAAGCACTTTGTTTCCAAACCCGATAAAAAATTTCAATCTCCGAGAGAGAACTGTCAGTGTATCTCATCGTCTTCTCTCGTCTTCGTTGTCTTCTCTGAACTTAAACACCAAACTCCGATAGGAAGCTTTCATTGCACGCAAAAGGTAAGCTTTCATTTCTCACTATTTTTGTTGCTGTTTTGCATGCTCATACGGTTTTTGTTTTGAAAATCTTTTTACCTTTTTTTTGGCCAAAATCATTTTATTTCTTTCCAAGTTTGATAAAATATACAGACAAGAGGGAAAGTTTCCAACTTTGAACACAACTACTTCAACTAAATAAGACGACGGTAGCTTCTTATTTACGTGGTTAAATATGTAGAACACGACGGTTCATCAGTCGACCTAGCGTCGTCGAAAAATTGATCTAAGTTGTTTTTAAAATGACTGTTGTTTTTTTTATTTTCTTGTTTGATTGTAGGTTTGATTTCTCTGAACCATGGTTTTTGTTCTTCCTAATTTGATAAAATACAAAGAAAAAGAAAGTAGGGTTTGGGATCTTATATAGACGACGGTATCTTATTATTCACGTCGTGTGAATGTTAATACCACGACGTTATACTAAGATACCGTCGTCTATATAAGATTCCAAAACCTTCTTTCTTTGTCTTTGTATTTTATCAAATTAGGAAAAACAAAAATCATGGTTCAGAGAAATCAAACCTACAATCAAATATTCACAGACAAAGAAAGAAGGGTTTGGAATCTTATATAGACGACGGTATCTTATTATTCACGTCGTGTTAATTTTAATACCACGACGTTATATTAATATTAACGTCGTTTGAATATAAATATCACAATGGAGTGTAAATATCGCCATAATAACTTCTTATTACTTCTTCTTTTATATTGTTTCATCGTTGTTTAAGTACCGTCGTTTTAAACATTTATTACGTCTGATGTTATGTTATTGTGTCGTGTAAAATCTTATCATACGTCGTGTTTTATGAATAACCGTCGTTTGTGTTCTTAATTTTTTCCTGAAATATTTTCACTTGCAGGTTTGATTTGTCTGTAACCATGGTTTCTCAAGACCAAAGTAAGGACTTTGGCTAAAAAAAAATTGGAGGTAAGGAGCTTGGAATGGTAACTCCTCAAGACAAGTCCTTGAAGAAGATGAAGTTTGTTTCATCTGCTGAGACAGAACCAGCCAGCACGACAACAATTTCTGAGGATTCAAAGTCAGGTCAAGGTATGAGCACAATGCCTCGTGTTGTGAAGAAAAATTTCAGAAAATCAAGCCAGTTGTTGAGTACAATAAAAGGAGGAAAGGATGTGGCCCTGCACATACTGAGATGCAGTCTTACATTGGTGTGTTGGCACGCTCCAGAGTCTCACTTGTGGACAAGAAATGGGCTGAAATCGCCAAGGATATATAGGAGCAGATTTGGGAAGCCGTTGACATGGCTTTTGTGGTAGGTCAAGGGGGCAAGAACCTAGTGTTATCTTTTGCTGCCAAGAAATGGAAGGATTTCAAGTCTACACTAACAAGACATTATATCCTTCCATACATCAAGGAGAGGGAGAAATTAAGCCAACCCCCTGAACTATATAAATTCATAGAGAAAGAAGAATGGGATGCCTTTGTGGCTTCAAGGTTATCCCAAGAATTTGTGTCTGTGCATTCTCAACATTCAAAGATTAGGGAGAAACTTGAGTACAATCATCGATTGTCTCGAAAAGGATATGCTGGTTTGGAGGATCAATTGGAGGAAACCATGCCTGCGGTAGAAATTGATCGATCTACCATATGGAAGAAAGCTAGACAAGACAAAGATGGTAACATCCCTGATCCAAAGGTGGCAGAGAAAGAAAAATTAATTGTAAGCCTACTCACTCTGTTTTAAATTTTTATTAAACTTTGTATTGCCCTGATAATTCTTATTACGTCTTATGTTATATTTACCGTCCTGTGAATGATATTACTACGTTGATATGTTTTAAAAAACGTCGTTACAGGTCTGAATTTGGAATCGCTACTCTGTCTTTGTAATTATAGCAAAGACGTCGGTGTTTTATTTATTGCGTCATTTGAATATATTACTACGTCGAGATGTTTTAAAAACGTCATTACAGGTATGAATTTGGAATCGCTACTCTGTTTTTTGTAATTATAGCCTAAGACGTCGGTGGTTTATTTATTGCGCCATTTGAAACAACTAACCACGTCGTTCTTTAAGTAATAACGTCGATTTCTATGTTATTGCGTCGTGTGAAATTATATAATACGTAGTTTATTTATAAATAACCGTCGTGTGTTTTCTTGTGCTGACTTTTTTATATGTCTTTGTTTTAAAATGAATTGCGAAAACAAGTCGCTGAAGGCAGTCTCAGTGTATCAGGCGTAATGATGTGTTAACCTTGGCTTTGGGTCCGAGCATCTAGAAAGTAAGAGGGTAGGTCTTTGGGATTTCCCCTAGGCAATACTTCAATTTACCTTGACAATAGAGGGTAAAGTTTGCCGATCAATTGAAGAAAAGTGTAAGAATTGTCCTTCAATAAGAGACTAAGAAGATGGAAGCTAGATCAAGGGAAGAGACTTTAAGGATGGAGGCTAGAACCAAGCAATTGGTAGAGGCTGAGAGGGAACATTTACTGAGTCAGCTTTCCCAACTCATCCCCAATTTTGATCGAAGCATGCTTATACCGAAAACTAGCCCCTGTCAAAATCTAGGTCTAGAGCAAAGTCCCAAAAATCCAGTGTCTGACAAAGCAAGCTGCTCTGGGATGTGAGATCCCTACATTTTGAGGATGATACTTCCAAAAATGGGGAAAGCAGGAAGAAATGGTAACATATCTGAACTTTGAATTCTCTGTTTTTTAAAAGAGCTATTAGACGTCGTTATTATGAAGCAAACCGTCGTTTGAAATACATACCACGACGATTTTATTAATAAACTGTCGTTTGTATTTCAATACGACGTCGTATTTAGTTTACTTGTTTTACACGTCATTAGGCGTCGTTATTTTGAAAACTTTTGTGGTGATTTAGACGACGGTTTTAGTCCTTACCGACGTAATATATGAATCCCCACGACGTTTATTATTTAACATCGTTTAATAATTTTAAGACGTCCATAATTTTTACATACGGTCGTAAGTTATGCCTTACCACGACGTTTTGATTTAATTTTTTTACTTTCTGTACAATCTGTCTTATATATATATATATATATATATTTCTTTTTTACTTAAAACAGAAATCTGGGGATTTAGAAAATCAAGATGAAGAGAAGAAAGAAGAAAAAAAAAGTTGAAGAGAATAAAGAAGAAAAAAAAGATGAAGTAAATAAAGAAGAAAAAAAAGATGAAGGGAAGAAAGAAGAAAAAGAAGATGAAGAGAAGAAAAAAAACCGTCGTGTTTATTGAATTACCACGTCATTTTATTTTGCTTTATTTCTTTAAACAGGGTATTGAAGTAGCTGATTATTCAAAGGGGGAGGTGTCATCTTCCTTACAATCCCTTTGTCATTTTGTGGAAACCACACTAAAGCCTCAGGAGAAGATCATGACCATTACAATTGGGAAGGAGGTGTTTAGTGCAGATTGCGTACCTTCATCTTGCCTGAAAATATTACACAGTTAGCAGGCATGGAAGAAATTGGGGCTACTGTGCTTGCAGTATATATGAGGTTTGTCCTTATCAAATATTTATTTCACACTCAAATTTGTGTTGAAAAAAAAATCATTATAGCATAAGATGTCGGTGGTTTATTTATTGCGTCGTTTGAAACTACTAACCACGTTGTTAGTTATGTACCGTCATTATAAATTAAGTATAATGTCGATTTCTATTTCATTTTGTCGTGTGAAATTGTATAATACGTCATTTTTTATAAATAACCGTCGTGTGTTTTTTGTGCTGACTTTTTTTATATATCTTTGTTTTATATATTTAGGTGCTTATATGATCATTTGAAAGTAGCAAATATGCTCAACATAGTTGGCTTTATCGACCTTGCTCAAGTTAGTGCCAACGCTGGGTCACTAAGCGGCGATCACGGTGTAGCGATCGACTTGAGAAGACAGATGGTGAACAGATTTTCATGATGCCTTACAATCCAAGGTTAGTCTCCTTAACAGGATTTTGTTTGTATGATGCCTGCGTATAAAACTGTTTAACTAATTTTGCGCAGTTTGAAATATCTAACCACGTCGGTTCTTTATTTATTGAGTCGTTTGAAGCTACTAATCACGTCGTTAGTTAATTACCGTCGTGATAAATTTATAATGACGTCGATTGCTATGTAATTTCGTCGGGTGAAACTATGTAATATGTCGTTTTTATAAATAACCGTCGTTTGTTTTCTTGTGCTGACTTTTTTATATATCTTTGTTTTATATTAATTTTGTGCAGCCGTCATTGGGTCTTGCTAATTATGAGGGCAAAGAAGGAAACCATCTATTTTCTGGATCCTCTGCCCGGAAATCGTGTGGTTAATGAGGAGGCCAAAAACATGGTAAATGCTATAAAAATTTATAATTCCCAAATAGGCGAGACAAGGCGTAGAGCACCCATTTGAAAACTACGCGGGCACACCAAAGCAACCAGTGATGTCGAATCACGGGTATTATGTCATCTTCGAGGCGACGAGGCGGCGTTACTTCCATGCCAAGGGGAGAGGCCAAATCGGGCGGTCATGTCTAGAACGGTCGGCGTCATCATGCCAAACCAAAGGTTCATAGTATTTGTGGCCGACAACCAGAAGCATAGGGCCGCGGCCAAAAGTGACCGGTCTATGACAAGTGGCCGATCGAACAACTTGATCAAGTGGTAGATGCCTTGATCCTTCCATTGTTGGCCGAAGAAGTGCTCCATCCTCGGCAGCCATTTTTCCCAGTCCGGGGTAGAGGTTGGCCATTGGAGCTGCGGGCCTGGTGACATTCCAATCTTGGAAGACCCTCGTCAAAGGCGAGAGGTCCACAGTTGTTCTTGATGAGCCACTAGCCTCTCGGCATCCGCCATCTACGGAGGGCGAGAATGCGAGGAATCGATGGCGAGTGTTGTCATCATTGATCGGCGTGCGATGTTGGGAAGGACCGAGCCCTAGATTTCTTGGCGATGTCTTCAAACTCAGTCTAGAACACTTGGGACGAGCTTCAGCAGATGTAAAGTCTTGGAGGCCATTAAGCAGATTGAAGTAGGGGTGTTAAAAGAAAAAGCGCGAAAAGTTCGTAAGTTTTCTGAGAAATACAAAGGAAACAACTGAAGTCGATGGTTACTAACAAAGGGATAGCCCAGGCGAGAGGTGGAGTCTTTGAAATGTGAAGTTCGAAAGGGTTGAGGAATTGAGAGAAGGGTTTGGCAGAGTTTGTGCGTCTGAAAATTCTGAAGGCGTAAGGAAGGAATGAAGAAGGATAGGCTTTTATATTGGCGCTAGAGTTTGAAACAAAAGGGCACGATCCTCTCGAGAGGCGTAACGGTCTGGCGATGTGCTCAAGCGGCACGATGGCGTGTCGAAGCCCGAGGCCGTCGCTTCATTTGTGAGACATAACGACAGCTCGTGCAAGTGCAGGCAATGATGGCCTACGAGGCGTGCTTGCGCAATAAATCGTAGGCATTTAAGGCACCATATCAATCGCCGGGAGGAATGCAAAGGTCCATCCCTTAGAATTCATTCGGCCTCTGCCCGGCCGCCACCGAAGAATCCAGGATGTGGGGGCAATGTTTACACCTATTCATGAACCAAACGCCCGCGTTTAGTTAGGCATTCACCCTCCTAAAAATAAGAGAAAAGCTGCGGCGAGAATCCTCTCGACCTCGCGACATATTATGGGCCAAAATCGAGGGCCGTAAAACACATGGCCGAAGATACTGCGGTCAAATCGCCACGTGGCCTCAGGGTCCCACGCCCCATTTAATGAAGTAATGCCTCTGACTATCGCAACAAGCCCACTAGTCGTAAGAAGCATTTAATACGAGGGGAGAGAGAGTAGTGAAGTCAGGATTTGGTAATAGAGATCAGAGTGGTTAGGCACAAACATTCTCACAAGTATGCTTACAACTTGAGGTCAGATCACCAACCCCCAGACCAGGGCATTAAATGCATTCCCACGGCCAAGGGGGCAGAACCCACGATTAGGGCGGTGGCCGAGATTTACCTGGATCCATGGGGGTCACACCACCATGCTTCACGATCCCAAATGCCGATTTGACTACCCACTTACCCCTATTAGGCTCCACCACGCAGATCTTTTTAGCCTCAATTGTCCCTCCAGGACTCCCCTATAAATACTAAGCTCAAGCTACATTCAAAGGGTTCAAACACCAAACCAAAAGCCTCCCACGGAGCAAATTATATTTTCCTGTAATGCACTTTCAATACCTTTATTTGTTTTCCTATGAGTAGTGGTAGATTGTAAGGAAAATCCATTCATCAATATATCATACGACCCTTGATTTTCAAGGCGCCGGAGCACCATCTCTGTTGTCATCTCATTCACCCCATATATCATACGACCGTCGCCCTTTGAGCAACGAGCTGGAGCACCGCCTAAAACCCGCCACCAACACCACCATTAAACGCCTTGTAGCTCGGGCCGTAAACTGACAACGAGATCAGGTTCCTCTATCGGCCATGTCGTTTGATCGGAGTCGAAATCGAAACAGGCGCATCATTTAAACCATCTTGACCCAAACCTCGCATCATCTCGACCCACGGTAGATCGTCTTTGCCGCGCGCACAACCACCTGACATCAAAAGAAGGGCGTCACGTGTTAGCGCTACATCCCCTCGGCCCAGAGCACCAGGCCGTGAGATTTGCGTAGACAACAACCCCGACGTGGTTTGTAGTTGATATAAGACTAATTAATTCAAAATATTCAAAATAAATATAAAATAAATCCAAAAGATGAAACGTCAACTCCTATGAAGTCATTGATATATTTTCTTCCCCCTAAACCTTAAAAAAATTCAGTTTGAGTAATACAAATTTAAAATGACCACCCAAAAATAAATTGTTTTGATGAGTCATAACATCACTTGTAGTTTGATGGTTTAGGGATTAGGGTTTAGGGTTGTTATTTATTAGGGTTTAGGATTAAAGGATAATTTTGGGGGTTTACGGTTTATGTTTGTTATATATTAGGCTGTAAAACCATAAACCCTTTTATAAAATTATATTTTAAAAATATATAATTTAGGGTTTAGGGTATTACTTTTTAACGACGGTGATTGAGTCGTGGAATATTAAGTTTACGTCAGATGGTGAAACATCCGCCATGGTTTCTCTTTTAAACGACGTCCTTTTTACAAGTGAGTCGTTTATTGTGATTTACAACGTCTTTAATTTATTACCCCCGACGTGGTTTGTAGTTGATATAAGAATATTTTATTATTTTTAATTCAAAATATTCAAAATAAATATAAAATAAATCCAAAAAATAAAACGTCAACTCCTATGAAGTCATTGATATATTTTCTTCCCTCTAAACCTTAAAAAAATTCAGTTTGAGTAATACAAATTTAAAATGACCACCCAAAAATAAATTCTTTTGATGAGTCATAACATCACTTGTAGTTTGATGGTTTAGGGTTTAGAGTTTAGGGTTTAGGGTTGTTATTTATTAGGGTTTAGGATTAAAGGATAATTTTTGGGGTTTACGGTTTATGTTTGTTATATATTAGGCTGTAAAACCATAAACCCTTTTATAAAATTATATTTTAAAAATATGTAATTTAGGGTTTAAGGTTTAGGGTTTAGGGTATTATTTTTTAACGACAGTATTTATGTTTTCAGTCGATGTTTACTTTTTTGACGACGGTGTTTATGCTCCTTTAAAATGACATTGTACATGAATAACAACGTCATCGATTTAAAAAAAAAACGTAAAAGGTTATTCAAACGACGCTATTGGTTCAACAGACGACGTGGTTTCTTTGAAATAAACGTAGTTGACTTTAGTATTTGAGTCGTGGAATAATAAATTTACGTCGGTTTTAGTAAAACTTTCGCCATGGTTTCTCTTAGTTTTGACGACTTCAATTGTTTTTTTCGTCGATGTTTTAAAGATCACGCTTTCCAAAAAAAATTCGCGCGACCTAAAATTTTCAGATTTCGCTCTAAGTCTTATACTTGTAACCCTGAACCTTAAAATTTTCAAATTTCGGGCAACATAACATTTCGCTCTCTCCCGTACTCTCTAATTCAAAGTTGGACTCTCCAAGCTCCGTCGAATCCAACTAGGCCATAATCTGTGAGCTCTGCCAACCTGTAAGTACAAACCCTTATTTTCCCCTTGTAAATTCATTGAATGATATTAGGTTGTTTTGTTAAAGGGTTTTAGATATATGTTGTGCGATCTTTTAGTAATGTTGTTGGAGGTATGGGTTCATGGATTTTCTGTTTAATGTTTTCATGATCACTCTCTGTTATGTTGAATAGGGAATGGATTTAATTTTGTCGGATCTTTTAATCACTCTCTGTTATGTTGAATCAGGAATGGATTTATTGTTTTCATGCTTAGTATATGTTGTTTCATGCTTGGTTTCATGCTTAATACCCAATATAAAAATTAATGTATATGTTGTGTTCTTAATAGGGTTTTGGGTTCTTGAAAATAAACTGGGATATCGACGCCTTTTTAGGCATACGACGACGGTTTTTTAATAAACCGTAGTCTGTATTACTTATACACGACGGTATTCTTTATCTACCGTCATGGTTATAATTAGACGACGTTTGTTGATAAACCGTCGTCTATATATGTCAAATACGTCTGTTTTGTTTAAAAACCGTCGTCTTTGTAGTTTATTATTTGCTGTTAAAACTTTATATAATATGCTATAGTGATGGTCATTGCTTGTCTTTTCACTTTATTATAGATAATAGGGTATAGTGTCGGAGATGGATAAGTCATGGATGCATTCGGATAGAAGATCGAAGGCATATGAGTTAGGGGTGGAAGCATTTTTGAAATTTTCTGTAGAAAATCTTCTAACTACAACATATATCCGTTGTCTATGTGTTAAATGTGTTAATTTGAAATTGTTTGGGGTTGGAATTATAAGGGATCACTTATACTTTAATGGAGTTGACCAAAGCTATAAGAATTGGACATTTCACGGAGAACCTTGGGAAGCAACTATTAATGCTAGTAGAAATGTTGAAGAAGATGAAAACCATAGTAGGTACAGTTTTGTGTCTGAAGAAATAGAGATGGATGATAATGATTTTGGTGATTTTGGATCCGATCCTTATGAGTTTGCCAATGTGATTGGGGATGGAGATCAACCATTGTACTCTGGTTGTAGAAAGTACACGAAGTTATCAGCATTAGTGAAGTTGTATAATTTGAAGGCAAAACATGGAATGAGTGATGTCTGTTTTACAGAATTATTGATACTTCAAGGCGATTTGCTTCCAGAAGGAAATACAATACTGGCCTCTATGTATGAGGCAAAAAAGACTTTGTGTGCATTGGGGCTGAGTTATGAGAAAATGCACGCATGCCCCAATGATTGCATCTTGTATAGGAAGGAGTATGAAGATTCAACTAATTGTCCTATTTGTGGTATCTCAAGGTGGAAGGAAGGCAAAGATTCAATCTTGAAAGAGGGTGTGCTAGCAAAGGTGGTGTGGTATTTTCCTCCAATCCAAGGTTTAAAAGGATGTTTCGATCACATGAGATAGCTAAGAGTTTGACTTGGCATGCCGCTAGAAAATCAATTGATGGTCAGATGTCTCATCCGGCGGATTCCCCATCTTGGAAACTTCTGGATGATAAATGGCCCGAGTTTGGTAATGAGCCGAGAAACTTGAGATTGGCTCTTTCATCTGATGGATTCAATCCCACAGTTCTCTAAGTAGCAGATATAGTTCTGGCCAGATTATCTTAGTTATATATAATCTCCCTCCATGGCTGTGCACGAAACGAAAGTTCATGATGTTGACCTTATTGATTTCCGGTCCTAAACAACCCGGAAATGATATAGACGTCTACTTGGAGCCTTTGATTGATGATTTAAAATCTTTGTAGGATGGGATTAGAGGAGTGTATGATGCACAGCTGCATTAATGTGGACAATTAATGATTTCCCCGCCTATGGAAACTTATCTGGTTGTGTTGTTAAAGGATATAAAGCTTGTCTAATATGCGGCGATGATACACCTAGTCACAGGTTGAAAAATAGCCACAAAATTTGTTACATTGGGCATAGAAAATGGCTACCAATCAATCATCCATATAGGAGGCAACGTGCAGCTTTTAATGGGAAACCTGAATATGGCACGCCTCCCAAGCCATTAACCGGAGAAGAAGTGCTGCATATGGTTGAAGATGGTGACAGAGTTTGTTGGAAGAAGAAATCAATATTCTTTGATCTCAGTATTGGAAATACCTTCCTGTGAGGCATGTCCTAGATGTTATGCACATTGAGAAGAATGTTTGCGATAGTATCATTGGTACATTCTTTGGAGATCCCTGGAAAAAATAAAAATCGATTCTTTGCTCGATTAGATTTATTGAACATGGGGGTCAAAACTGATTTGCAACCCGAGTATGGAGAAAGACGTACTCGTTTGCCTCTTGGGCCTTGGAATTTGTCAAGAGCAAAGAAGAGAGAGGTTTGCAATTCTTTCTATGGTATGAAAGTCCCTGAAAGTTATTCTTCAAATATAAAAAATCTATGGACTTAATCACATGATTGTCATACCTTAATGCAACAATTGTTCCCTGTGGCAATTTGTTCTGTTTTGAAGAAGCCTACAAGGTATGCAATAACTCATTTGTGCTTCTTCTTCAATGCTATATGTGCAAAGACTGTTGATGTTTCCAAGTTAGATAAGTCAGAAGAAGATGTAGTAATTACTTTGTGTTTGCTTGAGAAGTACTTTCCCCCTTCATTCTTTGATATCATGGTTCATCTAGTAGTACATCTTGTCAGAGAAGTTCATCTATGTGGGCCAGTATATTTTAGATGGATGTATCCGTTTGAAAGATATATGAAAGTGCTAAAGGGGTATGTTCAGAATCGTACTCGTCCCGAAGGTTGCATTGCTAAGCGGTATATAGTTGAAGAAGCTGTAGAGTTTTGTACCAAGCATTTATCTGATGTTAGCGCAGTTGGAGTGCCTTCAAGCCAAAATATGGGAGTTTCAAAGCCATTATCAGGTTGCACAGTGAGCGTAGTTGATCGGGACCTGTTGAACCAAGCACATCTATATTTCTTGGAGAATACGGAGGAAGTCCTACCTTATATCCAGTATGTATGAGTTTTATTCTTTAAGTTTCCATTTTAAATTATTTCTTATGTTTATCTTATATGTTTGGGACTGTAATGCTTGAATTTTTCGTGTCATGTAGGCAACATATGATCCACATCAAGACCGCTTATCCAAAATCTAGAAAGAGAACAAAGTGGCTGCAGGATAAGCACAATAGCACTTTCATTCAATGGCTACGCTTCATGGTATATGTTATTGAATAACATATTGGACTTTTAATTTTCTTCTTTCTATGTTAGATTGAATTAATATATGATTAATTTGCAGGCTCAAAGTGAACTTAATGAGGAAGACAATCATGGCGTATTAGAAAATTTAAGGTGGCTAGTAGCTGGTCCAAACATGGCAGTGCCATCATATAGGAGCTATCTTATTAAAGGTATTAAATTTAACATCAAGGCACAAGATGATGTGCGGACAACTCAAAATAGTGGAGTTTATTTACTTACACATACCATGCAAGTTGCTAGTGCCAAGGATAAAAACTCAATTATCTCAAATATGGGTTTTTATGGTGTCATTCAAGAAATTTGGGACCTTGACTACCAAAAGTTTACAATCCCAGTCTTTAGGTGTGATTGGATAGATAGTACTTCTGGTCTTGTAGTCGATGAACTTGGATTTACCCTTGTAGATTTGAGTAAAATTAGACATAGGAATGACCAATTTGTTTTAGCTTCTCAAGTCAAACAAGTATTTTTATTGATGACCCGATGCATCGTGGTTCGTCGGTAGTGTTATCAATGCCTAATAGAGAATATAATGATGTTATTGGTGATGATGATGTCTTAGGTGATGTGAGAATTGAGTGTGAGCCATTTACTAGGGGGATGTCAAATGTTGACACATTTGATGAACTAGTGGGTGAGTTTGGGAGTCAAAATATTCGAAATGGGTGTGAAGATATATGGATTGAATGATGCTTATGTAATTGGCAGTGTATGACATTAAGTTTGTAATATATTGTAATGTGATTTCTTCACTTTCATTATACAGGTTTTGGCCACAAAACAATCAGTACAAAAAATACTGGTTCAAGATTACAAACACGACGGTCTTGATAAAAATGTGAAAAACAAACGTCTGTTCTAATAAAAAACGATGTTTTGGAGCATTCAACGAGCACAATATATATACCGAGGTCTTAAAGCAACGTAACAAAGAAGAACCACGATGGTATTGTGAAACAGTTATTAAAGATATCATGTCAGAGAAGCATAAAGAGCCACCATGTAATTCCAAATAACACGACTCCAATCCTATAATACCGACGTCTAAAAGACGAGATATCTTACCTGAACATTATAAAAAACGACGTCGTCTTAACTTTACCACGTCGCATGTTATTTCATAAACGAAGTGGAAAATGATGAATTCACGACGGTATTATTGTCGACGTTAAGATATATTTGGACATCGTTCCTTTACAAAAACAACGTTATATGCATGTATCCATGTCTCTTTTCTTATGATAATGTCGTTAAAATTTCTTTACACGGCTAATATCGGATTAACAACGCCATCTAATAGGAATTAGACGTCGGTAATTTTTTTAATGATGACGTATATATTATGAAACACGGCTGTCTTTTGAATGATAACGACGTTGTATATTGACGACAACTTCGTCTTTATAAATTAATATGTCGTGAGTAATGACCCCAACATATTTTCCACGTCGTTTATTTTAAGATCGTGTCTTAAAACTAGTTTACACGGCGGTGAACTAAGAAACCTTGTCGTGTCAAATCCATTAGACGACGATTATATTTTAAGAGATGACGTATAAATTCTGTAATACGGCTCTCAATTATTTGTAACCGACGTTGTTTATTAGGACAACGTCGTCAGTTTAAATATATGCGTCGTAAGTAATGACCCAAACATCTATTTCTACGTCATCATTAATAGAAAAATCGAAGTGGAAAATTCATTTCACGATGGTTGTTGAAAAGATATGATGTAATAGGAGTCAATAACGTCGTCGATTATGTATTTAAAGACGTCATATTTTTATTTGTCGTGAAAGGTATATTTAACGGCGCTGGGTTTTAGTTCTCGTCGTTGTGTGTATATCTTGCGGCCATGTTCTGTTAATATATGTCATATGTTTCCTCTTTAACAACGGTCGTGTATTCTCATCCTCGACTATTTTTTTTATCTCTTTTTCCATTACAAAGACGTCGGTTATTATTTGTTAATGACGTTGTTTGTTTTAACAACGACGGTGATTTAGCGCCGTGGTTTGACACCCAAATAGATGTCGGTCGATTCCACGATGGTTTGAAAACTGAATACACGACGATGAATTCCCGTCATCTTTATCCTTTTTTGTAGTAGTGGAAGTTAATCATCAATTACTTCTATGGCTGTGAAGTAGTCCCAACACTTTGCCATTTACCAAATTTTAGACATGTTGACTTTTACTTTATGGATAAGCTTAAATGTCTAGTAGATGAGTTTTATGGTTATAACCAAACCAAGGCAGCTTTGTTCCCAACATTGAAAACCTTAGGATTTGTTTCTTGCCATGTTTTAATTGAATGGAAGGAAGCAACTGCGATGTCAACAGTAGCAGTGTTTCCTTGCCTTGAGGAGTTGAGTCTCAGTTCTTTAATGCAATTGAAAAATGCTCCTAGTCATTTTCCATCTCTCCGGAAGTTGAACATACATGTTCTTGACAATGTCATGCCAATAGAAAACATATGCAGGCAACTAACCACTCTCACTTCCCTCTATATGCAAGGGATTAAGGAGCTTACTTCTCTGCCAGTAGGGATGGTGGAAAAGAACCAGAATCTTTGGTCACTGATTATCGGCCATTTTGAAAACCTGACGCACTTACTTGATGGATTGCTACACAAACTTCCTCTTCTTGATGAGTTGTTTATATCAAGTTTCCCTAATCTAGAACTCATTCCAATTACAGAAGGCGTACCATGTCTCCTGTAACTCAACATTAAGGATTGTAAGAAACTATCAAGCTTACCAAGTGGGTTAAAATATTGCACCTCTCTTCAGGATGTTGAGTATAAGTTGTTGCCCCAATCTCACATCAATTCCAATTCCACAAGTCCTCCCACCATCCCTCCTTATGTTGGAAGTTGAATTTTGTGGTGCATTAACAAGCTTAGCAGGTGGTCTTGAATGTCTTACCACCCTTCAGCCCTCCGCAAATTGTTTATTTATGATTACAAACTGGAATCCATCAATAGTTCTCTAGAGGAGTTGTCTTTACTTGGTTGCACATCCCTCTATGATTTGAACATTCGAAATTGCAAAGGGTTCACAAGTATATTTAGTGGGCTAAAATCTTGTACTTCTCTTCGTTCACTGTGTGCTAATACTTGTCCAGACTTGATGCATTTACCGATTGATGGGCTGCAAACCCTCGTCTCTCTTGAGGAGCTGAGAATATGTTATTGCCCTAATCTAGAAGCTATTCCCAGTTTGAACAACCTGACATCCCTTCGTGAGTTGCATAGTTGTTGCTGCGGAGGGTTGACAAGTATACCAAGTGGGCTAGCCTCCTGCACATCTCTTACCAATTGGTCAATCGACTCATGCCCCAACTTGGTATCTATTGCAGAGGATGTATCTAGGCTACAATCCGTAACTCGTTTATCAACATTTGATTGTGGGAAGTTACAATGTTTGCTGACTGGCCTGCAGTTTCTGACCCGTTTGGAATATCTAACAATTGGTGAGTTCTCAGAGGAGCTTGATTGTTTCCTTGATTTTGAGGCTCTACCAAGAGTTCAAAAAATAAGGTTGTGCAAATCTGATGTATATACATCTGGTCAAAGCTATGCAACGCCTCGACAATTACAAGAGCTAGTGGTTGATGGATGTACCCATTTATAGGAAAGATGTGCAAAAAAGGTTGGCCTAGAGTGGCCTAAGATTTCTCATGTTCCAAAGACAACGCGTAATTTCTTCTTAAATATTTTTACACATTTCTCTCACTTTTATTTTTCTTCTCTACTGTACTAACCAAGCATGTTTTTGAATCAGTTTACTGATGGATTAGTAAGCTTGGGGGAAGGGGAAGTACATGCCCAAAGAGTTGCTTTAGGTTTCACATTGAAGTGCAACGTAAGCTTTACAAATTTCTCTTTTTATTTCTCTTCTTACGTACGTTTCTATTCGATCATATTTAACAAGTTTCCTTGATGCGATTTATTATTACTGCATAAAGTGTAGACTGTAATAACCCGATCATAAATTAATATTTAATTATTCAAGTATTCAAGTAAAATACAATTTTACCTAGGGAATATTTTAATGGGTTTAAAAGTTGACCTTTTGTTTGGAAACGAATTTGGGGAATTGGGTTACACCATTGCGTCGGGCTTGTGGAAATGAGTTCATAGATATGCGGCACACATAATTTCGAGTTGTAACGAAGGAGGAAAGGTCTAGAAACGAAAAGGACGTAATGAGAATTTTTAAATTTGTGATTGTAGCAAATAGTACTGCTACAGTACCGCTATAATGCTTGGGCTGTTTTAAAATATTTCTTTTTCTTCTTTCTCTCTCCTCCTCCCTCTCCTTGGCAGCAGCCCTACCCTCTATTCTTGTTAGTGCAGACAGTTTTGGGCTGCCATCTCCTCCTCAGCCACCCTAAGTGACGACATGGGTACCAAAAGAACCGACCGTCGTCCTCTACCAACCCACACCTCGGCTGCCAATCGTTATGCGGATCACGGAAAAGCAAGAAATTGGCGATTTTACCCAAAATCTCCATCGCATGTTCGGGCGATTCCAGCTACCAAATTCTTCGATCTAGATATGCTCTTTCATCCTCTCAATGTGTTCTAGCTGTTGGTTGGATTTTTTTAGGATTAATTTCTGCATTCTGAAATGGATTTTATCGCTTAAGGTTTTGGTGGTTTTGGCTCACGATTCCGGCCATGTTCGGCCACTTTTTGGGATTGGTCCAAGAATGAAAGTTGCTCCGTTCATTGTCCTAATCATGTAAGTATAGGTCTTGACTGGCAGTTTTGGAGATTTTCCGATCGCCGGAATCGCTTTAGACACTCACGCACTACTGCGAGTGTGGCAACTCGTGGGCTCTATTTAAGTGTCCCTCTTGGTCCTAAAATGATCCTCATGTCGTCCCGAGCACGACGGTATGCTCGGATTTCAATTTGGTTACTGTGTGATTGTAGATCGGATATCGCATATCAGGCGTTATTCGGGTTCGATATGTTTGGACCGTTGGATCGGCCTCTTTTTTCAAATATGTTGATTTAGGCACTTTGAGGATCGTATAGGAATTCACGGATCGAGAATCGGAGTCTCGTATACTCCGATTCAATAATTAAAAGTTTAGATAAATGATAACCGTCCGATTGTGAGCAATCCGATCGTTCGATTCGAACCGGATTTGCAGGACAGGTATATATAAACCTTGTTGAACCCGTAGGAACTCTCGAATCAGAAATGGGAGGTCGTGGGTGAATTCTCATGTGTGTGTAATACTCAGTCATATTCACAACTCTAAAGCAATACTTGTAACTTCCCAATACTCGTATAAGTTATATATTGAATATAAATATGTCATACAATGAGCTCTCTCTATTTTAGTTTAAGAACATCTCAAAATTGAAATTCTCTCCACCTAGGCGTACCCCCATTCTTGATCCGTCAATTCCATCCTTGCAGACCTCAGAGACACCAAGTCTACTCGAGCCGCAATCCTCGCAGGCCTCAGAGATACTAAGTCTATCTAAGCTGCAATCCTCGCAGGTCTCAGGGGACCATTGGTGAGCTTGAGCCGCATTCCTCGTAGCACAAGGTTCAGGTGTCCTTGAAACACGTGGGGCATTATTTATAACTGACACAGTTTCAAAGCAACTAAGGGGTACTCTTTTGGTGGGTTAGAAAAACCATATCCCAAACTTATATCAATACTTTCCTTTTATTGCACAATCCATTTCCCGACCTTTATATCAACTTTCTGATAAATTGATTCTCAACTTTACTAAAAAATATATATGCCACAATCTGAAAAAAACCAAGGGCGCTCTGGGCATATTAGCAATCTATAAGTAACTATTGTTGGCTCTGCAAATCTCACGGCCTGGTGCTCGGGCCGAGGGGATGTGCGTTAACAAGTGACGTCTTTCTTGCGAGTGTGCCAACACGGTTTACCATGCATCGAGATGGTGATGAGGTTTGGGTAGAAGATGGTTTAAATGATGCGCCTATTTCGAGTTTGACTACTGATCAAACGATTGTGGCGAGAGAGGAACCGATCTCGGCCGTCAGTTCATGGCCTGAGCTACAAGGCCGTTTAATGGTGGTGTTGGTGGCGGGTTTTAGGCGATGCTCCGGCGCGTTGCTCAGAGAGCGACGGTTGTATGATATATGGGGTGAATAAGATGACAACAGAGGTGGTGCTCGGCGCCTTTAAAATCAAGAGTCGTATGATATATTGATGAATGAATTTTCCTTACAATCTACTACTACTCTTAGGAAAGCAAATACAGGTATTGAAAGTGCATTATAGGAAAATATAATTTGCTCCGTGGGAGGCTTTTGGTTTGGTGTTTGAACCCCTTGAATGTAGTCTTGAGCTTAGTATGTATAGAAGTCTGGAGGGACAATCGAGGCTGAAAAAATGTGCTTGGTGGAGCCTGATCGGGTAAGTGGGTAGTCAAATCGGCATTTGGGATCGTGAAGTATGGTGATGTGACCCTATGGATCCGGGTAAATCTCGGCCACCGCCCTGATCGTGGGTTCTCGCCTTTGGTGTGGAATGCATTTAATGTGCAGTAGTTGGTGATCGACCTCAAGTTGTGAGCATACTTGTGAGAACGTTTGTGCATAACCACTCTTTTTCCATTACCAAATCCTGACTTCAGATCCTTCCTCTCCCTCGTGCATTAAATGCTTCTTGCAACTAGTGGGCTTGCTAAGATAGTCGAGGCATTACTTCATTAAATGGGGCGTGGGACCCGAGGCCACGTGGCGATTTGACCGCATATCTTGGCCATGTCTTTTCGGCCCTCACCTTTGGCCTATAATACAGCGATCGCGAGGCGGAGGATTACGCCTTGCGGCTTTTTTTTTTTTCGAGGAGGCGAAATGCCTAGCGAAGCGCGGCGCAGTTCATGAGTAAGTGCTAGGTGAGAAGAGGTCCCTTGGTCGATTATGACCGTGATTTGTGAAACACAAACATTGCCCCACTTCCCTGGATTCTTGGTCGTGGCCTGGGCATAGGCCGAATGGATTCAAGGATGGACCCTTGCATTCCTCACGAAGTGATTGGCCTAGGCGCCTTAAATGCCTCGCATTTATTGTGCAAGCACGTCTCACAGGCCATCATTGCCCGGACTTGCGCGAGCCGTTGTTTCGTCTCATTTAAATGTAAACGATGGCCTGCACGGGCTTTGACAAGTCATTGCGCATGTAACATCTTATCGGCTATTCGTCTCTCGAAATGCCACGCCTTTTACGTCTCTCGAGAGAGCCATGCCCTTTCATTTCAAATTATAGCGCCAATATAAAAGGCCTTGCCTTCTTCATTTTTCTTTACGCTTTCAGAATCCTCAAACGCCCAAACTTTGCCAAACTCTTCTCTCGATTCTTCAACCTTTTCGAACTTCACATTTCAACACTCTATCTTGTTGAACTCTTCGCCTTCTTACAGAGTCGCGGTTCCCTCCATTCTAACTTTGCATCAGTGCCCCCTGTAGCTTCTCCAAAGCGGGGTTGAGCCATATCGGTGATCCTCGCGCGATGGCTTTGATCGGATGGTTTTCTTCTCCTGCTATCCACCAATTATCCTTCGTCTTGAAAAGTCGCGTGGGCCAAGGCCATGATGTGGGAGATTCCCTCCCAGTCTGGGGAGGATGAACTTCCTCCTTATGAGGCCATGGAGAAACCAGCTGTAATGCAATTGATGAAGATGGGAGGGCACTGGTATGATGATTCCAACTAGGCCCCGTTCCTTTGGTTTAGCGGCTCGGTTGCACTGGCCGGGCTTTAATGGCGGCCACAGCTTTACCAGCCACATTTGTGCCCGAATGATGGCCACAGCCATGGTGGATGTGAGGACGGCCTCGGCCATGTTGTGAGTGCGGCCTTGATTTCAACCTGGTTTCCTCCACGTCAAAGTGATGGCCTCGGCTTCAACTGCGTACCCATATCAAAGTGTGACCCTTGCTTCAACCACATTGCACCCTTTTCGAGTGATGACCTTGCCCATGGCGTGATCGGTGAAGATGTAGGCGGTGGAGAAACCGCCTAGGAAGAATCGTCTGCTTGTTCTAGCGAGGGGATCAAGAAGCGGCCATTCATAGATTTAGAATGTACTTGTATTTTTCGGACATGTATGTTTATATGTTTCATTTGGCTATGACCTGCCGTTCTTTTTGTAACCGTGACCCCTTTCTTTTAATCTAAATGAAGTATGACTCCCTTTTTCTTGACCGAATGTATGTTTTTTTCTTTCATCTTTGTCAATTCATAACCCATTCTGGGACGTCTCCCATAATGACGGGGTGTATCTCTTCAAATACTGGCCGTTTATTGGAAAGTTGTGCCATTCTCCATCCCTATCTCTCAACTGAAATGCACCTCGCCCAAGAATTCGTTCGATAATAAACGGCCCTTCCCAATTGGGTGAGAATTTACCGAGACCGAGGGTCCTTAGTCCCGACGAGAAGCGACACGCCATACTAAGTCGCCTTTAGCGAAAGTCTTTTGCTTCACCTTCTGTTGTAGGCCCTACTTGCCGCGATCTGCTTTTGTGCTGCATTAGGTTATAAGCATCGAGTGCTGGATTGCTCCGAGTCTTCTAATTCCTGAGCCATGGCCTGCGCATAGTCCTTCTCTTCCTCGTTCGCTCACACAGAGAGACCGAACCTTTAACTCCATCGGAACGTATGCAACATAACCGTAGGTTAAGGCATAAGGGGATGTGCTAGTAGCCGATCATTTTGAGACTTGGCCTGTCCGTTAGACTGTGGGTAGTAGGGTGTCGAGTGGACCAATTTGATCCCTATCCTTTTGGCATATTCTTGAGTCTCGACTTATCGCGAAATGGGCGTTATCGGTCGTGATGGTTTCGGTATCCGAATCTGTGGGCGATGTGATTTTGAAGAATCGACCACCTGTGCGAAAGGACTCTGCCTTGACCCATTTAGTGAAATAGCGGTTGCCACCAAAACCCGGGCATCTTTGGTTGGATGCGGCTAGATAGATTTTGCGATGATATCCACGGCCCATCCTCGAGCAGTACGGTTTAGTAACTTAGGGTGGAACTTCATTGGCACCCTTTGTATAGGGTGGGTTTGACACTTGATACACCCTTCGCATACTCTATGCAGTTCTTTAAAATGGTCAGCCAATAATAGCCGTGCCTCCAAACCAACCATCTCATCTTGATGCGGTGGTGAGCACCGCAAATTCCTTTGTGGTATTCGGTCATGATAACCTTAATATCTTTAGCGCTGGGCATAGCAATAAGTCGTGCGATCCTTTTCGATCGACTCGTTACGATAAATCAAATAACAAGGCCCGAGCGAGTAGTCCTCTCATGGTTGCGGAGGATCGTGCGATATTTTACTATGGGGTAGCACCGATCGGCCGGCCGTTTCGACCTCGTCGGTAATTTGGTCGATGATACTTGCGTCGTCTTCCTCGCTCGGCCAGCGGGCGGTCGCGCCACTTGATTCTTATCACGCGGTCGTGTCAGCATTGTCCGGAATCTCACACTGGCCTTCCACAGGCCATCTACGTTGGCCTCATGGTTTTCAAGTGGCACATGAGCGAAGGAGATCTTAGAAAACTCGTCGGCCATATTGAGGGCCGTCACATAACTCATGGTTAAATTCTCGCTCGTGCGGTATTCCCGATCGGTTGGTTAATTACGAGTTGAGAATCACCGTGAGACTAGGACACGGGTCGCCTTCATTCCTTTTAAATTTCAAGACCAATAATGGCGCTTCATATTCGGCACGATTATTGGTGCATTTGAAATCAAGTTGGAGCATAAATTGCCACCTTTGTCCTTGGGGACTCGATCCACGACCCGGTCCCGATCGATCTCGATGCTGGAGCCATCGAAGTACATAGTCGATGGATTCTTCTCCATGCAGGCCATGCCGATCTCGACCTCAACTCTTCTTCACGCCTTAGTCGGGTAGTAGGCCAGAAATCGGCCAATGCGACCTTTGGACCACCGAGCCACATATTGGAAGGTGAATCGGACAATGCCATCGTCCACTTCGGATTGACGCGTATGATCGGTGAGTGAGCATGTTTTGATGAGGTCGGTGTTGGAGATGATTTGAACGACTGAAGGAAGCATATAATGGCGCAAATTGGTAGCCACAAAATAAAGTGCCAAGCATAATTTCTCGATCGGTGAATAGTTTAGCTCGGCTACCATATTAAGGGTGCGGCTCGGATAGTGCCTTGCTTGCTCTTATTCGGACTCGTTGTTCTGAGCAGAGATAGAGCCTTCTAAAGCCGAAATGTAAAGCCTCAAGGGTTTCCCTCTTTTCGGCGGCATAAGGACCGGTGGTTGAGATAAATAATTTTTGATGTCATCGAGGGCCGCTTGATGTTCTGCCCCCCACACGAACCGTTCTGTGTCTTTCAGTTTGAGTAGAGGAGTCAACGGTCGGATTTTCCCTGCCAAATTGGATATGAACTGTCTTAAAAAGTTGACCTTACCGATGAAGGACTGGAGTTCCTTCTTGGTCCTCTCAGTGAGCGCCGCCATAATGGCCGTGGCTTTATTTTTATCTACCTCGATCCTCGTTGGTAGACCAGAAACCGAAAGTTCGGTGATGCAGCAAAGCATTTCTTAGGGTTCATCTTCGGTCGTGTGTCGCATTCGATTGAAAGCTTTGTCGGAGATGCTCCGTGGTTGGCTTTGGATGGGGATTTTACAACAACATTGTCGATGTAGACCTCAACAGTTCAGCCAATTAGGTCGTGGAAAATAAGGTTCATAGCTCATTGGTACATCGCGCCGGCGTTCTTCAGGCCGAATGGCATGACCACCTATTCATAAGTCCCGATTGCGCCTGGACATTTGAACGCCGTCTCGTGGACATCTTCCTCGGCTATGAAGATTTGGTTGTAACCAGCGTGGTGTCCATGAAAGGCGAGCTCGTGCTTCACGCTCCGTCCACGAGGAAGTCGCGAGGTTTAGATTTACTGTAGTCGATGCACACCCTCAAAGCCCAGTCTTTTTCAAAGCAGGTACGATGTTAGCCAACCATTCAGCGTCTTGGCGGTCTTGATGAAGTTGGCTTTAAGGAGCCGTTCAATTTCCTTTTGACCTTAAGCGATCGTCGGTTGAGAATCGCCTCGGCGACTGTTGGAAAGGCCTAAACCCCTCCCTAATCTTTAGTTCGTGCTCGATCAAACTTCTTGGCAATCCAGGCATCTCACGATAATCCCAAGCAAAACAATTCTTATATTCATGGAGAAGGCCGATAATCTCATTGCGCTAATTCGGGTTCAAAAGGCGGCTTCCAAAAAGAGGCCGTGGTTGGGCTCGGTCCTTACATTTATTTCTAATAACGGGTCTGGACCTCGGTAGATCATCTTCCATCTCGTGGTGCGCCGCTTCAAATCGTCAAAGGGTAAAGTGTCGCCTTATCCGATTCGTAGAGAATTCGATTAGGTTAATCGGCTAGTTTGGTGTAAGGATTCCTTAGCCCAATGTTCAAGCGATCTTTCCAAAGTCGGTCACGGCCGCGCTCCTCTTCTTTAGTGGTTTTATGCATCATCTAAAGGCTAGTGAGGTCGATCAATGCCCGCGCGAATCTTGTTGAACATTCTTGGCGCCTAACTCCAGCACTTTCGGGCCGTTGTCTGGTTGGTTCGATCGCTTCCATCATGGCGGTGAGGACAACCCATCAACATTGTCGTCATAAATCCGTGTTTGCACAACATTGGTTTGAAGGAGTTTTCATCGGCCGGGTGTATGGATACCCTCAAGTCCCAAAGAACAGATTGGAAGAGGAGGGCGGTATGCATCGGATGATGGATCCGATCCACGACCGAGCAATATATTGTAGTCCACTTTGGATTCGATTCGTAGAAGGCGCGACTCTTATGCGTGGCCGGTGATACAGTGATTTCGCAGCAATACCGAGTGGTCTTAGATTTATCGCTGACAAAGCTGCTCATGACCACATAGCTGGGGATGAGGTCCTCTTTTGACTTATCCAGCTTCTTCATCAGGGAATAAGGAAGGATGTTGACCGTTGCCCCACAGTCAAAAAAGACCTTGGACACGGGCACACCCTCTACATGAGCCGAGATGTACAATGGCTTGAGGTGTCGGTATTTGTTTGGCTTGTCTCTGGGTATTACCTCGTTAAAAGCTACGGCCAACAACTTTTCCTTTGTTTTGGCCTTTGATCAAGCTGCTCCTCGCCACGTCATTATCGAGCCGTTAGTACGCCCCTGAGTCAAAGCTTCGGATGGTAGCACCAAGACCATGTTCATGCCGACCTCTTTTGGCTCCTGCTAGTTTCCCCCACCACCTCTTCTTTGACCTCACGGCCGCCAGCGAGGGTTTTCCTCAACCATCCGAGGACCTCCTCGTAATCCTCGTCGAGATTCCCAATGTGGAGTCGTCTTCGCCTCGTGTCCAAAGAAAGGGTCACCGGGGCCCTCGACCATAGGCCTCGCAGTCCCTGGGGTATCGTCCGTGGACGCTTTGATCTTAGGTCAGAGGTCTCGACCTCCTCCTCGAGGGCTTGTCTAGCCTTAGCTAACGCATCCCGGCCGTTAAGTAGTCTTCTAGACGGCTTACGGGCCCTTTCCTCGGTCATCAGACCAAGATAGTGTCGGCGGAGTCACAGTAAAATATTGGCGGAGGTATTCTAAGTCGCTCCTGCTAAAGGGGCCTTGTCCTCCACCTTCCCTAAAAGGGTAGAACTGGCATCCCTCTTGCCTGGCCTCTCGGTTTGCTTGGTATCGACCTTAATGGCGAGGTCGGATCCATCGGTAATCAGGAGCCCTCGCTTAGCGTTTTGAGAGCCAACTCCATGATTTCACTGGTTCTTGGGGGTCATGTCGTATAGGTCGGTGGCTGAGTGGTCCTTTGGAATTCCATGAGAAAAGACAAACCGTTGGCCGAAAAAGAAGGGTCCTTCCGTGGTAGACGTCGATGATACCCTCATCTGTTTTCTCCAGGTCGCGACCTTTGGCTCGACCGAATGAAATGCCACTCCGTGGGAATAACCATCAAAGGCTTGATGCTGGCAACCTTCGCTATGGGGGGAACGATTGGTATGGATGGTGACCCGTCTGTGGTCGCCATCTTTTTGGAGTTTTAATCCCTCGACCGGGCCGTGCGTATCTTGGCTTCTTGAACTTGTCTCGCATCCTTCTCGGTCATTTGGGTTTTGTCGGCTTAGTCTTGCCTCGAGTCGTGCATGATACCAGCGGTCATCCAAGATCGACCGATGGTTTGAAAGTCTTCACCGACCTAGGAGCGGCCGTCTTTGTGGGCCACCGAGTCGGGGCTTTGTGCCCTAATCGATTAAGCGCCACGCTTGCTGGCCGACGATCGTACTAGCCTCCGAATTTGTTCATGGCGGTCGAGATGGCCCGCCTTCCTTTGTTCTCTCGTGGTTGAGGCTAATTGATCTCGTATTTGCACCGCCGCAGTACAGTTCTATTTGAGCCAACGGCTCCTTTCCCTTTGCGGCGGCGACTACTTCCCTATATTCGCCCAGGTGGCGTTGACCATGTTGATAGCGGGAGTAGGGAATGGGTTGGAGTCGACACTGCATGGCCGCCTTTTACAGGAATTGCAGCTTCTTTTCCGTCTATCAACTTCTGGATGATGTCTCGAGAGAACAACGCAGTTGTTGGTGTTATGAGACCAAGAACTGCGGTATTTGCAAAACATCTTTCCTTTGAGCTCTTCGGGCTTGAAATTTTATGGCCAAAGGACAATTTGACCTTTTCTCGCCAATGAGGTCAAAGATAGCCGACCCTCTTCGTGGCGCTTATTGTCTATACCTCGGTGAGCTCATCTCAACTTCGTCCTCTCACTCTATGGGGCGTCTGTGGCATAGCCGACGAGATTCCGATAATAAGTCCCTTTTGAAGTCGTCCTCTTCTGCACCTCTTCTTTCAACAAGGATGCATATCGGTCCATCTTGTTGATCAAATCGTGCATGTCCCGAATTCAATTCCCTAGAATTTCTTCCGGTATTCGAATTCCTAATCCTTCTTCGCCATCTTGACAAACTTCCTCTCCCGGTAGGTTTGTGCGGCACCAGTTCTGCGTTTTCCAGCCGTAGGTAGTCGCAAGGTGATTCATCGATGTCTTATTCATCCTTGCCAGCTCGGTTACCGTTATTTCTGCGGTTGGTCCGATAGAAATGTTCGTGGAATATCCTTTCCGAATTCGGTGGAAGGTTTATGAACCATGAGAACGCCGCGCCGGTCAGAGTGAACGAATAAACGGAGCCTCTAGGTGGGTACAATAGAGGAGGTGCTGGGCCGTGAAGTCGCGTATGTGTTCAATAGAGGAGGTCTACCCATCCCGGAGAATAGAATGAATTATGGCAACAAATAGTTCCGGAAGAGGGGTCAATTTCTGTGGGTGCGATTTGGTATACTTTGGCGCCTTAGGGCATCTACAGGCGAGCCGTCCTCGATCATTCACCGGGCGTCTTCAAACGAGTCCCCGAGGGGCGCTTCTTGTTGGGCAGCAACCGTCAAGGAACTTGTTGCCCTCGCTTTGCAGCCTTATCTGCCGGGCCATTTGAGCAGGGGTTCGGCCGTCGATCGAGCCGGGCGGCACTAAATACTGCGCGTAGGTTTGACCGGTGCGTATGTATGCGTTGTTGGAATGGCCGAACTGCACCAAGGTGGGAGCTTAGGCGAAATAACGACTCTGTAATGGTGAAATGGTTTGATTGCTCGACCGCATTCACTCGTGTGGCGGCGTTAGCGCGTTGCTTGGGCCAGGATAGGCAGACGGCCAAGGTGTGGCCAGGCCAAGTTCTTTGGGTGCGGAATGCGTGGGGCTGCTTTGCCCGATGATCTGACCAAAGCATGGAGTGGGCTGTATGCTATTTCGGTGGGCGATCGATCGGGATTCACCCATGTTGGTGGGATTACCCCGGCTATTTGTCGGCGATTGAGAATCTGGCCGTAGCTCGAAGCTTGGGTGCGGCGCAGGCGCGAGCTCTGCTTTACGCCATAGGGCTCAAACCTTCGTGCTCTTGGCTTCTCATCCGGCGTTGGGAGCGTCGCGACGACGCACGTTCGGCATCCTCTCTGAAAGACCGTTCGTAGCTCTAAGGAGAATCATCCATTCCGCCGTAAAGGATGTCTCTATCTGTAGGCACGCTTAGCCATCGATCCTCCACTCCGCTTGCTCTCCCATGGACTCATTTGCATGATCCGTCGTTATTGGAACATGGCCCGGTCGACCGCGTGTTCGGTCTCGGCAATAGTGATTGGTGAGGTGGACTCAGGAGCCTCGGAAGTCATTTCGGCTGTTTTGTTTTTGAGCTTTGCATGTGCCTTAGTTTCCACCATGAGTTTTTGACAAGTATCCCACCGGGCGTACCAAAAGTGTTGGCTACGCAAATCTCACGGCCTGGTGCTCCGGCCGAGGGGATGTGAGTTAACACATGACGTCTATCTTTTGGATGCGGTGTGGTTGTGCGCGTCGAGATGGTGATGAGGTTTGGGTAGAAGATGGTTTAAATAATGCACCTGCTTTCGAGTTCGACTCTGATCAAACGATTGTGGCGAGAGGAACTGATCTCATCGTGTTCACGGCCTGAGCTACAAGGTCGTTTAATGGTGGTGTTGGTGGCGGATTTTAGGCGGTGCTCCAAAGACGTTGCTCGAGAGCGACGGTCGTATGATATATGGGGTGAATGAGATGACAAGAGGTGGTGCTCCGGCGCCTTGAAAATCAAGGGTCGTATGATATATTGATGAATGGATTTTCCTTACAATCTACCATACTCCTAGGAAAGCAAATAAAGGTATTAAAAGTGCATTACAGGAAAATATAATTTGCTCCGTGGGAGGCTTTTGGTTTAGTGTTTGAACCCCTTGAATGTAGTCTTGAGCTTAGTATTTATAGGGGGAGTCCTAGAGGGACAATCGAGGCTGAAAAGATTTGCGTGGTGGAGCCTGATCGGGGCAAGTGGGTAGTCAAATCGGCATTTGGGATTGTGAAGCATGGTGGTGTGACCCCCATGGATCCGGGTAAATCTCGACCACCGCCCTGATCGTGGGTTTTGCCCCATTGGCCGTGGGAATGCATTTAATGCCCTGGTCTGGTGGTTGGTGATCTGACCTCAAGTTGTAAGCATACTTGTGAGAACGTTTGTGCCTAACCACTCTGTTTTCCATTACCAAATCCTAACTTCGATCACTTCCCCTCTCCTCGTGTATTAAATGCTTCTTGCGACTAGTGGACTTGCTGAGATAGTCGAGGCATTACTTCATTAAATGGGGCGTGGGACCCTGAGGCCACGTGGCGATTTGACCGCAGATATCTTCGGCCATGTCTTTTACGGTCCTCGGCTTTGGCCTATAATCTATGCGATCGCGAGTAGCCGAGAGGATTACGCCTCGCAGCTTTTTCTTTTGTTTTCGGGAGGATAAAATGCCTAACGAAATCTGACCGTTTCAGTTTATGAGTAGGTGCTAGGGCCGAGAGGAGGTCCCTTCGGTCAATTTATGATCGTGATTTATTAGGCACAAACAACTATCTATACTCAATCCATAACATGACCCAGATAACTCATTCTCGGTCAGGACTCGTTTACAAGGTCATTTAAACACTTCTCAAAAGATATAACTCCCTCGGAAGACTCACAACAACCGAGGGGTCAAACCGGCTAAACTTGGTCAAAGGGGCCTGCGGGGCCCATGACCTCCGATCACAATTAAGTCCCTATAGGTTCTACGCACTCTTCTGAACCAGCCCTGCAAGTTTGGTCCAAATCGAACGGTCGGATTGATCACGATCGCATGATCAGACAACAACAATTTATTTTGTCTAAGGATTCGCAATTTCGGGGTATCTAGGACTCCGATTCACGATCCGTCGAATTCTATACAATCTTGAAAATGCAAGGTATAACATACAGGAATTTGGGTTTGATCTAACAGTCTAAACATATCAAACCCGAAAATTGCACAATAGGCTAGATCCATTCAAGACTCAAACAATATCCAAATTGAAATCCGAGCACACCTACGTGCTCATGACAACTAGGGGATCACACTGGGACACAATCCCCCTCTGCTACAGTACCCACGCGTTGCCACATGCACCGGCAGTGCATGGGTGTCCAAAGCGATACTCTTCGCCAGAAAACTTCAAAATCTTGCCACCCTCCCGGCTGTAGATACTACTCGACAAGTGGAGCAATTTATTCAACTATGGCAACATACAATTCGGACAACAAGTGGCCTGAATTTCAACCCAAAAAGAGGCCAAACTTAGGGTTAAAAATTGAGTTACTTAAGTTAGAAATTGATCAGTTCCTACCCAACCATCAGGTAGAGCATGGAAAATAGGTGAGAAAGCATACCTCATTCGTCAGAAGCGGTGGCCAAAGGAGAAAGAACGAGCTTGAGAACAACCAAGAGATTTCGGGCGGATTTTTGAACATTTCGACGACCGGGCTGGCAGGTGGTAGCGGAGGAAAGCCAAGATGGAAAGATGGGGTGGTGGCGGTTTGTTTGAGCCCGGACCCATGGCCGGTGGCAGCGCGTGGCGATGATGGTGGCTTGAGGAAGCCACAGTTGAAGGAAGAAAAAATCAAGGGAGGGGCTCGTTCGCGTAGAGAGAGAGAGAGAGAGAGAGAGAGAGAGAGAGAGAGAGATAAAAATCTGACTTTTGCAAAATTACGATTTACCCCTTTACGTATTTTGATCGTATCTTCCTTAATAAAACTCTGATTTGAGCCCAAAACGTGTCTACGGACTCATCTCAACGTGCTCTACGCAATGGTACTATTGAAATTCCCAACTTCCTTCCCGGTCAAAAAGTCAACTTTTAACCTAATAAAATATTTTAGGGGCATAATGGTCTTTTATCATAATAAATTAATACTTAAAAATTGATTTAGGATTGGGTTGTTACAGTGGGCCTCGTGGCCTTGGCTGACCCAATTTAGAAAGTTTAACCATCGGTTGACCGTGAGTCATCCGAGGTAGTTTCACCCTTTGAGAAGTGCTAGAACGACTGTGTGAACGAGGCTTGACTGTTTGTGAACTATTTTGATTATGTTTGGTTTGGGGTTTATGTTAGTGTTTTATGATTCTTGGGTGTTATTATGATATTCTAAGTTTATCTTGTTATTTATTTATTTATTTATTATTATTATGAGAATTATTATAGTATATGTCTGGGTGATATTGGATTATTCAAATGTTATGAAATATTATGTAATCGCTTTTGCTTTCTAAGGATATTATATTGTGTTTGGTTTTGAAGAGTTAGGAATGGCTTGTTAATCGGATTTTGATGTGAATAATAAATTAGTTAAATAACTAAGTACATATCTAACTACATGTATACATTTAATATATATACTTAGTGGTTTGAGAATGGTGAATTATGGACACTAGTTCTCAACAGTATGTGGTGTAAATTCAAAGGTAGTTGAGAACTGATTTTCTGAAAGTTGAGAAAAAAGATTTGAAATGTGGATTTATGATAAATTTTGGAGTACCCTCAATTGCCTTCAAAACAGTTTTGTCATTTATGACAATGCCCCACGACTTTTAGGGACGCCTGAACTGTGTGGTGTGAGGATATGCGTTCTCGGACTAACTACATGTCCCCTGAGTTTTGCGAGGATGTGCAGCTCAAGTTCACTAGTTGTCCCCTAAGTCTTGCTAGGAATGCTGCTCGAGTTGACTTTGTATTTCTGAGGCCTACAAGGATGTGTTGCTTATGTGACATTGGAATTGATGGAATATGATTGGAATTGACGGAATATTATTGGAATTGACGGAATATCATTGGAATTGACGGATCATGAATGGGGGTAATCCTAGGTGGAGAGTATTTAAGTTTTGAGATGTTTTAAACTAAAATTGAGGATTTTATCTTTGTATTTGTGGGCGAAGGTTTTAATATATGTTTTCCTACTTAAGAGACAAGGATTAAGAGTTTTCTAAGTTTTAAGGATTTTGTATAATTCACGATTAGTTTCTTAAGTGAAGTTTTATTTTACCATGTCGTTATTTGATTTTTGATACCCGTTCTTTTTCTCCTTGTGTTTCTTTTCCAATTAAAAAGTTATTCTCCTCTCATTATTTTCTTTTCATTTTCAATTTCTTTTCACATTTGATTTTGCAAAACAAGAGATAAACATAAAAGTTGAATATGTAACTTGCCAACAAAACAAAGAGGAAGAACTATGTATGGCTTGATCCCTTAGTAAGGGGACGCAGGCAACCTAGAGTTACTAGGTGCAGCCGCAAGATAAAGTGATTGAAAAGTTGTTGAGTTAAGTTATTTTGAAATTTGATAACATATTCATGTTGTTCTAAAAGTTGAGATTAGTTTTAGATGGCAGAACGATTTATTTTGTATAAAGAGGCCTGAGGCCAGCCAACCTTCTCGCCTAGAAGCTAGAAGGAATCAGTCTTAATGGGGGCAATTGGGACGTGGACATCAAGGTCTTTATGAGTGACTACCCTAAGAAATCAGACTTATGCTCAGTTCTCTTGTTCTTGTTTCATAAACAATTGCGGCAACCTAGTGGTATAGGGAGCTCTCATGTTTGGTTGCATGAATTCTATTTTTGTGCATGCTAAACGGTTGTGGATATTTAAATTGCTTGTAGTACAGGTGATAAAGTTTGGGAAATGAGCAATTTATAGGGGAGACTCTGCCGAATTTTCCGCAGAAGTCAAACCCTAAAGAAACTTTGAATTTTAGTCCGAAGGGCAATTTGGTCAAGTGTGTCGGCACCTGCGGTGTCGGACACACACAGGGTTCGGCGCAGATTCCAAAGTAGAATTTGGGTAGGGTCTTGTCATAAACTCTCAAGAGGCTCTTACTATGTTAGAAGAACAAGTGATGTGTGATAATTTTGATATGGTTGTATGCCCTTCAGGTACTTACATTCCCTTTCCACTGCATATGAGATCACTTATGTTTAGCTTATATGTAAATTCGCGTAGGTTTGACTTGTATGTATATTCACATGTTTAGCTTCAATTCTTATCATTTTGTTCATGATTTGTCTCTTCTCTCCTGTCACATTTTCATTTAATTAATTAAGTATCGGCTGTTAACATCTTTCTCAACTCAGCAGTTACTTTGGTTTGCAATATCAAAGACTTCCTAGGCCTCATGGAAGAACAAAATTAATTGCTTTAAACTCAATATTTTGCAATCACAATGTTTTTGGAGTAACAATTTCGACTTTAGAGGAAAATTATGTGTGCTAACTAGTTCGGAAGACAAATTACTACATACATAATGTTTGTACAAAATTCCTCACGAGGATATTCGTCTAAGATTCCTTCGTCTTCTCCCACTTCTCTTTCTCCCTGCAAAACAGATCGGGGTAAAAGGACCACACCCGGGGGGTGTTGGCCAAAGGCCCTCCGATGCCTAAGTTAGGTAGGGTATTTCAAGGAAAACCGGGTGGCCGGAGCCGTGTGTGGTGGCCGGAGCCTTGTGTCAGAGAGAGAAAGAAAGTGGTGGCTAGGGTTTGTGAGAAATAATTTCTGCAGAGTTTCAGTAGGAATTTAGACGTACCTTCACCTTTGTGCGTAGCCAAGTATTTATAATGGTCTCGGAGATTAGGGTTTCAGAGGAATAATTCCATAGATGGAAGGGAATTATTCCTCCCCTATTTGGAATTGATTTGATTAATTAGGGATTTGATTTATTTGGGTAAATCAAATCCCTAATCGTGGTAGGTATCAGATCAAATCCCAATTTAATTAGGTAACTCCTCATTTAATTGGGAATTGGGGTAGGAATCAAATCAATTCCCAACTTAATTAGGTAATTCTCAATTTAATTGGGTAACTCCCAATTAAATTGAGTAACTCCCAATTAGGTTGAGTAATTCCCAATTAGGTCAAATAATCCCCAAATGGAAGGAATTATTTGACCTAGGGTTTTGATTTAATTGGTTCCCACAAATGCCCCCCACTTGCATGGCGCGTGGTGGCATGTAGGAGATGTGAATTGTCATTGGGCTTTCAGTAATGTGGACTTCCTTCTTTAATTTGGGCTCTGCGTGGAGGAGGCTTTTTACTTGCTAATTTCTGAACACCTGACTGGAAAGTGTTTGAAATTCCTTGTAGGTCAAGGAATTTTGATCCTTATAAACATAGGGCTCCCTCAAACTATTTTCACGTCACAATGTCTGATCCTCCAATTTCGTCAGTAAGAGAGAAAACTTTAGAAAATTGCTTCAGCTGGCTTTGTCCTCGTCACACACCCAAGGTAATTTGTCTTGGGTAACATATATATTTTTCCTTTTGTTCTGACTTTTGGCTGCAAGGAGGTGGTCCGTGCCTTGTGATTGGACTGGGGTATGATGGGAGGTCTGGAAGGCTGGCGGATCAGGCCTTACACGTGTTGGGCCCGAAGCAGGGGGATGGAGGCGCCGGACCAAGAGGCTGGAGCAAGGAGAATTGGGCCATTGCGCGATATGGGCTTGCGCTAGGCAAGCTGGCCACGTGCTCCAATTTGGGATGCGGTCGGCGCATCACCTGGCCTCGCTGGGCACTCGAGTGGGCTGGAGACTCACGGGGCCGAGACGCGAGTTAGGCGATTCATCTTTTTTTTTTTTCTTTCTTTGTTTTCCTTTTAAAATTTTTTTTTTTGTTCACGAGCTAGGAATTTTAACCTGCAATTTCCTTTGTTATTCTTTGCAGCTACTCAATGACCATGTCTTCGAAAGAAGGAGCCGATCACCAAGCTCGCAAGTACCCTTGTACCTATGGGGTGGCTCTCAAGTTCCCAAAGAAGTTTGTGGCCAATCTGCACCGTGTCACCACCGAGGCCCGATTCAAAACATGGCGTGCCCTTTTCAATTTCGCCATTCCCAAGGACGTACATGTCAAGTTAGCGAACCCTCATCCGACGCGTACTACGGGTGGATTCGAACAATCCAGTGCCAGGATCATCACGTTCCGCCCCTTCTATTTCTCGCTAGGCTTCACGTTTCCGATGTCGAAATTTTTCAGGGATGTGCTTTGCGCCATGGAGTGTGCCCGAGCCAGTGTACTCCAAACGCGTTTATCGAGCGGTCATCGCTTTGAAAATTTGAGTCACTTCTTCAAGCTAGATTTGATG